>NC_086447.1:899266253-899566253 GCF_028390025.1 Pseudophryne corroboree
ACGAGTCTTCACAAAAGTTATGGCGGTGATGATGGTGGTACTCCGCCGTCAAGGGGTCAGGATACTGCCGTATCTGGACGACTTGTTAATCCTGGCAAATTCCCCCGAACTTCTACTGCGTCATCTGGATATGACGGTCTGGTTTCTACAAGCCCACAGGTGGCTCATCAACTGGAAGAAATCCTCCCTGATCCCTGCTCAGAGCATGGTGCATCTGGAAGCGCTATTGGACACTCACAACCAGATGTTGTTCTTGTGTCAGGAGAAAGTCCTGTAGCTTCAGGACAGGATTCGTTGCTTCCTTTCTCGTCCGTAAGTGTCGATACATTCGGCTTTGCAGGTGCTGGGCCTCATGGTATCAGCATTCGACATGGTGGAGAATGCTCAATTCCATTCTCGTCCCCTCCAGAGGCTGATTCTAGCCAAGTGGGACGGCCTGCCTCACCGGATCAGGTCTCAAATGATCTCATTGACTCCGGAGGTCCGTCTGTCGCTGCTCTGGTGGCTCCGGGACCAACAATTGTGCAGGGGCCGTCCCTTCTGGATATCCAACTGGGTCCTGTTGACGACAGATGCCAGTCTAAGGGGTTGGGGCGCGGTGCTGGAGCAACACTCCCTTCAGGGTCGGTGGACCAAGGAGGAGTCCCTCCTCTCAATCAACATTCTGGAATTGCGGGCGGTCTTCAATGCATTGAATCTAGTCCAGCATTTAATTCAGAACCGTCCTGTTCAAGTGCAGTCGGACAACGCCACCACAGTGGCTTACATAAATCATCAAGGCGGCACTCCAAGCCGTTTGGCAATGAAGGAAGTCTCACGGATTCTACATTGGGCAGAACGCCATCTGCCGACCATATCGGCAATCTTCATTCCGGGAGTCCTGAATTGGGAAGCGGACTTTCTCAGTCGTCAGGACATACATGCCGGCGAGTGGGGCCTCCATCCAGAAGTGTTTCAACTCCTAGTGGAAAAGTGGGGCCTTCCAGACGTGGATCTAATGGCATCTCGACACAATCACAAGGTTCCGGTCTTCGGAGCAAGGACAAGGGATCCTCAAGCAGCATTCGTGGATGCGCTGGCGGTACAGTGGAGGTTTCGGCTGCCGTACGTGTTCCCTCCGGTGTCTCTTCTGCCCAGGGTAATTCGGAAGTTCAAGCAAGAAAACGGAATTCTGCTTCTCATAGCTCCAGCGTGGCCCAGACGGCACTGGTTCTCAGACCTGCAAGGCCTATCGTCAGAGCGTCCAATTCTACTTCCACAATGCCCAGACCTCCTCGTTCAGGACCCCTGTGTCTACCAGGACCTAGCCTGGCTGTCTTTGACGGCGTGGCTCTTGAAGCTTCCATCTTAGGAGCTAAAGGGTTTTCTGAGGCGGTCATTCAAACTATGTTGCGGGCCCGGAAACCAGCTTCGGCTCGGATTTACTATAGGGTCTGGCATTCTTACTTTGTTTGGTGCGCATCTAACGATTATGACGCTTCCAAATTTAGTATAGCCAAGTTGTTGTCTTTTCTTCAGCAGGGCCTGGACTTAGGCCTGCGTCTGGCCTCCCTCAAGGTTCAAATATCTGCCTTGTCGGTGTGGTTTCAGAGAAAAATTGCGACCTTACCTGATGTGCATACCTTACTCAGGGCGTGTTGCGTATCCAGCCTCCCTATGTCCCGCCTGTGGCTCCTTGGGACTTGTCGGTGGTTTTGGAGGCGTTACAAGAGTTTCCGTTTGAACCTCTTGGTTCAGCTGACCTTAAGTGGCTTTCCCTTAAGGTGGTGTTTCTGCTGGCTATTGCTTCAGCTAGAAGAGTGTCGGATTTGGGTGCCTCGTCCTGTAGTTCCCCATATCTGATATTTCACCGGACTCGGACTCGTCCCGGATATTTACCTAAGGTGGTTTCTTCGTTCCACCTTAACCACCTTAACCAGGAGATTGTGGTTCCGGCACTTGTTTCTCCTGATCTGTCTCCCAAAGAGCGGTCTTTGGATGTGGTACGGGCTCTCCGTATCTATGTGAAGAGAACTGCTTCTATTAGGAAATCTGATTCTCTCTTTGTGCTGTTTGGATTTCACAAACGGGGCTGGCCTGCTCACAAGCAAACTTTGGCCAGATGGATTAGAATGGTGATTGCACATGCTTATGTGAGGGCTGGTCTGTCAGCTCATGCTCACATTACGGCCCATTCTACTCGGTCAGTTGGACCTTCTTGGGCGGCCCGCCGTGGTGCGACCCTTGAACAATTGTGCAAGGCGGCTACGTGGTCCTCTGTGAACACGTTTATAAGGTTCTATGCCTTTGATACTGCCGCTTCCCAGGATGCTTCCTTTGGACGCTGGGTTCTTGTGCCCGCTACAGTGCGTCCCCTCCCATAAGGAACTGCTTTAGGACATCCCCTATGTCTATTCCTTGTGTAGCCTAGTGTACCCCGCAGCAGAAAACGAGTTTTATGGTAAGAACTTACCTTTGTTAAAACTCTTTCTGCGAGGTACACTGGTCTCTACAAGGCGCCCACCCTGACGCACTTAGCTTCTTTGGGTTGGTATGGAATTAGCCGCTGACACTTCTCCTGTCGTGAGAGTGTGGTGTATGTGGCTACTAACCGTTATCGTTTCTTTTCCTGCTACTGCATTGGGCTGGTTAACTAAAAACTGAGCTCCTGTGCAGGGAGGGGGGGTTATAGAGGAGGCGGCGCTGTGCATTCTGGGAACAGTCAAAGCTTTGAGCCTGTTGGTGCCTCGGATCAAGATCCTACTCTATACCCCCTATGTCTATTCCTTGTGGAGCCCAGTGTACCTCGCAGAAAGAGTTTTAACAAAGGTAAGTTCTTACCATAAAACTCGTTTTTTTTATCCAAGAATGGCTTAACTGAGATATCTCTAGAATATTTTCTGGACCATATCTGGAAGCAAACTCAGAAAATACTATTCTCCCAGAAAATAACTTTGGGGGGGCATTCCAGAAGGTGGGAGCTTTCCAGGAGAATTCGTGAAAGTGGGAAGTGGTGATCAATGAAGAGGTGAGACGGTAGAAATTGGCAGAGCAATATTTCACCGTTGCTTGTTGCTGTTACCTTGTCGTGCATCTGGCACACTGCCCCCTGATTATCCGTGGCCTGTTCATTTCTGGAATGTTTAACAACCAGTTACTGGTGGCCTAATGCTACCAGACCGGTGAGCAACATTCATCAGTGTGGTTGCTTACCGTGCATTGGCCCTCATTCCGAGTTGTTCGCTCGCTAGCTGCTTTTAGCAGCATTGCACACGCTAGGCCGCCGCCCTCTGGGAGTGTATCTTAGCTTAGCAGAATTGCGAACGAAAGATTAGCAGAACTGCTACTAAATATTTTCTTGCGATCACCTCAGTCCGTTTAGTTCCTGGTTTGACGTCACAAACACGCCCTGCGTTTGGCCAGCCACTCCCCCGTTTCTCCAGACACTCCCGCGTTTCCCCCTGACACGCCTGCGTTTTTTAGCACACTCCCAGAAAACGGTCAGTTACCATCCAGAAACGCCCACTTCCTGTCAATCATTCACCGATCAGCAGTGCGAATGAAAAGCGCCGCACGAACACCAGCAAATCTACTAAGTTTTGTGTAAAATTACTTAGCGCATGCGCTCTGCGCACCATGCGCATTTAGCAACAAATCGCAGCATAGTGAAATCGTCAACGAGCGAACAACTCGGATTGACCCCCTTTGCCATTTAGTGTCATTGCTGTTGGGGGGCCAACATTAGAAAAGAGGGTAACACAATATAGTTGTAAGTGATAGAGGTGAGGTGCGGCATCATGAGGGCACGAGTGATAGTTTCAGTGGCTTCCAGTACAAGAAGGTGTCTGATCATGGAAACAATTACTGAGGTGGAGAATTGGGAGAGGAAAGAAATGTTTAGGGAGACAGAGGGCAGAGTCAAGGATGACACACAGACATGGGGAATAGATGATAAGTGACGGGGAGGCTTGTTTGACAATGACTTCCGTTTTAGACTTATTGAGTGTGAGGGAGTAATGATGATATGTGTGATATATAAACATTCTATTGTGTCTTTATGCAGGCTCGGAGATTCTCTCACCACCTGACGCAGAATGTCCCCGGAAGTCACCTTAAACCGAATAGCCCCCGCACTCTCTCCGTTCATATCCAGCGTGGTCAGAAATGGAAAAGTTGGGCTGGATTCTACAAACTGCCTGAGGATAACTGACCTGAAATCAGGGTAAGCAGCTGTATTCCCAGGTCTTACCCATATTGTACATAGTACCAGCTGTGTGGCATTATTAATTAATGTGTGTGTGTGTGTGTGTGTGTGTATATATATATATATATATATATATATATATATATATATATATATATGGGTTCAGTAGGGAAAGCCGGCGCCCGAGATCCCGACGTCGGGATCCTAATTGCGAAAAAGCCAACAGGGGTGAGTAAGGGGTGTTATACCCTCTCCCCTACCCCCCTGGCCCTATCCCTCCCTACCCACTGCCTAACCCTAACCTCCCCCGTAAGTGCCTAAACCTAACCCTCCCACCCCGCAGCCTAACCCTAACATTCGGAGGGGGGAGCCTAACCCCCCTCCCCGCACACTACCCCTCCTGGGTCGCAGCCTTACCCCAACCATCCCCCCCGCAGCCTAAACCTAACCTCCGCCCGGCCCCCCGTGTGGCGCCGCAGTGTGTGGACGTTCGGAATCCCGTTTGCCAGGATGTGTACCTATTTGAGATGCCGGTGTTGGGATTCCGGGGTCTGTAATCTGACTGCCGGGATCCAGACTGCATCCCATATATATTTGCATGTATGCAAAACAAAGACTATTGTAATCGACGCTGCTGTATTGCAGACCTGTGTGTATCTAGCAGATAAAAGAATGAGATCTTGTTCATATTTGTGAGCAAAACATTAAAGCTTGCAGCCTGTTGCAACTGATACTACAACTGATGCAGACAAGATGGCTTCTCACACCATACAATGTCAGTTACAGATGTGTCCTCACACATCATTGCTGCATAGGTGTTACGGCTAGATGCACCAGGAGACGCTGCTGATTATTTGATATGCGGCACTGGTACATGTGTGCCACTGAGTCTCTGAATCTGCTTACGTACTTCTGTGATGCAGCGGCTGTGGCTTTTTTCCGTGCCAAGTTCCGTTGTACTTCATATACAGATTCAGGCGCGCACAGATATACACGTGTCACATACCAAAGTAATCACAATCTCCTGGTGCATCCTAGTTGCATCATGTTACACGGGACCTTACGGCTCACGCATATCAGGCATCTCTCGCTGCGTGGTGTATTAAGGCTAGATGTATGAGGATTCATCTGTAAATGCACTCGGCTCTCCAGTACCGAGGGTAACATCCAGGCAAACAAGGCCTTATATATACCATATACATACCCAACAAGGCCTTATATAGCCATGACTGGAAGCAGCCATGACAACACTGGGCAACTTTTATCAAGCAGCTCTGTACCAGTCTGTAACACAATTTGAAGGCCTGTGGAGTATTCTAGAGTAACTACAACCTGGAAAACATGCAGCATGTCCAACACTTCTGCATATCATATAGGTGATGGGTCATGCAATAAATATGCAGGCCTCCCAAAATTGCATCCTCTTGGGACGGAACGGGGGGCGTGGCTGCAAGATTGTGTCATCGTGACCCTGTCCCCGCTACACTATACTGGCATAGTGGAGCAGGAGGTGTGGCTACAGTGACGCAATTCAACGCAAATCACATCATTGGCACCCCTGCTGCGGGGGATAGGTGCACGCTACTCCTGGGGGGTGAAGGGGCTTGGCTGCCGGCTGGGAGACTTGCCAACTTTTCCAGGTAGCCTGAAGTGCCAGCTGATTTCTCGAACGTCCTAGTGGATACTGGGGATTAGTATATTACCATGGGGTAAAGATCGGGTCCACTGGAGCCTGGTACTTTAAGAAATCAGTAGTGTGTGCTGGCTCCTCCCCTCTATGCCCCTCCTAGCAAACTCAGTTTAGAAAATGTACCCAAAGAGCCGGGTGCATTCTGTTGCTCCCCAGAGAGTTTTTTTTCAGAAATGTCTTTGTTTATTATTTTCAGGCACACTGGTTGTCAACCAGTCTGCCTGCGTTGTGTGACTGAAGAGGGGGGACCGAACCAACTTCCTTAGAGTTAATGGTTCGGAGTCCCAGCTGACAGGGCACTGAGCTCCTGAGGTGCGCTGTTTCTTATATCCCCAGGTTGTGAGCCTAAGCCAGCAGCATGCCGCCACCCCTTAACAGATGCTGAAGTCAACACGGTGCGGTGAGTGTTACACCGGGGTCCCGGTTAGTGGGTCCCCAGTGCATATCGGCAGCGTGAAGGGACAGTGTTCACCCGGCGTCGGGCCGCGGTGCACACTGAGTACCCACGCTGGCAGCAGGGTGAACAGGGGCTGTGTACTCTCGTTTGCACCCTTTTATGGAGAATGCCAGTATAAAAATAATGCTCCATTTTTGGGGCGGAGCTTCCCGGAGATCGGGACCAGAAGCCAAACGGCACCATTTCCTGCTGCTGCTGCACAGGCTGCACGCGGTGACTGCTCCTCCAGGACCCTCTGAATCACCATTGTAAACTGGTACCAGGGGGTTATAGTGAAGGGGGGAGCTCATAATCAGCGGTTCTACCGCTGTGTGGAAAATTACACAGCGGGGTGATGCTCAGTCTGTGGTGTAGTGTGCTGGTTCCAAATTCTCTCTGTGTCACTCCATTCAGGGTAGTCCGGGTTAGTGTGCATGTCTCACTAATACTGCTCTGTGTGCTTCATACTAATCTGTGTTTTTCTACACAAACATGTCTGCAAATAAGTATGTGTGTACTTTATGCAAGGCTAGGTTTACACCTTCCTCAAAGGGGTCCCTCATGTGTACCCAATGCTCAATTCCTTCACCAGGTAGTGATGTGCAGAAACCTGAGTGGATGGAATCATTTAAAACTATGATTTCCAATGTTAATTCAGACTTATCTACGGCTAAGCAAGAAAGACAGACCCTGTAACAAACTATGGACACTTAAGAATCCTCAACTGCCCAGATCCCGCAGTTTTTTGGCCACCTGGAACTTATCTCTATGTTGTTTACTGGTGTAGTTCTGCTTAGTTACCCTGTACTTGTCCTATATTGTCTTCAACTGTAAGTCACTGTTTTCCAGTTTTGATTATGTGCATATGTACTCTGTAATTGGGCGCTGCGGAACCCTTGTGGTGCCATATAAATAAAGGATAATAATAATAATAATAAAGTTTATGGTAACTGCTGCCGACCTCAGACATGCTCTTCAGCCCCCCCTGTTGGTCTCTCACAAACGCACTTTCCCTCACTTGTTACAATCTGACTCTGATTCTGAACTACCAGAGCTTGATGAAGGGGAGGCTGAGGTGGACGAGGATGATTCCCTGTCCCCGGGTGTTGAAGCCCTCATTTATGCCATTAGAGAGGTGCTCAATATCCCTAATAAGGAGGAAGAACAGGTAGAGGAATTGTATTTTAATGTGAAACCAAAATCCGCTGCAACCTTCCCGGTTTCCAAAGAATTAGATTCCCTGGCTAGGGCAGCATGGATAAATCCTGACAAGAAATGTATTACCCCTAAATGGGTGTTAAATTCATTCTCTTTCCCTACAGAGGATAGGAAGGTCTGGGAAACCCCGCCGACAGTGGATACTTCTGTGTCCAGGCTGTCACGTAAGATCGTTTCTCTGACGTCCTAGTGGATGCTGGGAACTCCGTAAGGACCATGGGGAATAGCGGGCTCCGAAGGAGGCTGGGCACTCTAGAAAGATCTTAGACTACCTGGTGTGCACTGGCTCCTCCCACTATGACCCTCCTCCAAGCCTCAGTTAGATTTCGTGCCCGGCCGAGGTTGGATGCACACTAGGGGCTCTCCTGAGCTCTTAGAAAGTAATAGTCTTAGATTTTTTTATTTTCAGTGAGACCTGCTGGCAACAGGCTCACTGCAGCGAGGGACTAAGGGGAGAAGAAGCGAACTCGCCTGCTTGCAGCCGGATTGGGCTTCTTAGGCTACTGGACACCATTAGCTCCAGAGGGATCGACCGCAGGCCCAGCCTTGATGTTCGGTCCCGGAGCCGCGCCGCCGTCCCCCTTACAGAGCCAGAAGCAAGAAGATGGTCCGGAAAATCGGCGGCATGAAGACTCAGTCTTCACCAAGGTAGCGCACAGCACTGCAGCTGTGCGCCATTGCTCCTCTCACACACTTCATACTTCGGTCACTGAGGGTGCAGGGCGCTGGAGGGGGGGGCGCCCTGAGGCAACAATAAAAACACCTTGGCTGGCTAAAATACCTCAATATATAGCCCCAGGGGCTATATATGAGGTAAATACCCCTGCCAGAAGTCCATAAAAAGCGGGAGAATAGGCCGCGAAAAAGGGGCGGAGCCTATCTCCTCAGCACACTGGCGCCATTTTCCCTCACAGCTCCGTTGGAGGGAAGCTCCCTGGCTCTCCCCTGCAGTCTACACTACAGAAAAGGGTTAAAAAAAGAGAGGGGGGGCACTAAATTTAGGCGCAGTATACATTATATATAAAGCTATAGGGGACATAACTCAGTTAGTCCCTGCAGTATATAGCGCTCTGGTGTGTGCTGGCATACTCTCACTCTGTCCCCCCAAAGGGCTTTTGTGGGTCCTGTCCTCGTTTAGAGCATTCCCTGTGTGTCTGCGGTGTGTCGGTACGGCTGTGTCGACATGTTGAATGAGGAGGCTTATATGGTGACGGAACAGAGGCCGATATATGTGATGTCGCCCCCTGTGGGGCCGACACCAGAGTGGATGGTTAGGTGAAAGGTATTAACCGACAGTGTCAACTCTTTACATAAAAGGGTGGATGACGTAACAGCTGTGGGACAGCCGGCTTCTCAGCCCGCGCCTGCCCAGGCGTCTCAAAGGCCATCAGGGGCTCAAACACGCCCGCTCTCTCAGATGGCAGACACAGATGTCGACATGGAGTTTGACTCCAGTGTCGACAAGGTGGAGACATATACAAAATCCACTAGGAACAGCCGTGACTTGGTCCCGGCAATAAAAAATGTGTTATACATTTCTGACATTAACCCAAGCACCTCTGAAAATGGGTTTTTAGGTTTGGGGAGAAAAAACAGGCAGTGTTTTGTTCCCCCATCAGATGAATAAATGAAGTGTGTGAAAAGCGTGGGTTCCCCCGTTAAGAAACTGGTAATTTATAAAAAGTTACTGATGGCGTACCCTTTCCCGCCAGGAGGATAAGTTACGCTGGGAGGTATCCCCTAGGGTGGATAAGGCGCTCACACGGTTGTCAAAAAAAGGTGGCACTGCCGTTTTAGGAACGGCCACTTTGAAGGTACCTGTTGATAAAAAGCAGGAGGCTATCCTGAAGTCTGTATTTACACACTCAGGTACTAGACTGAAACCTGCAGATCGTGCTGCTGCAGCGTGGTCGGTGACCCTGTTAAGCATACTAGTTTGCTAATATGAGAACATATTAAAGACGTCGTCTTATATATGAGGGATGCACAGAGGGATATTTTGCCGGCTGGCATCCAAAATGAATGTAATGTCCATTCTGTCAGGAGGGTATTAGAGACCTGTCACTGGACAGGTGATGCTGACTTAAAAAGCGCATAGAGATTCTGCCTTATAAGGGTGAGGAATTATTTGGGGGTGGTCTCTGGGACCTCGTATCCACAGCAATGTGCTGGGAAGAAATATTTTTACCTCAGGTTTCCTCACAGAAAAAGGTACAGTCCTGTCGGCTTCAGAAAAGCAAGCGGGTCAAATGGCGCTTCCTTTCTGTACAGAGACAAGGGAAGAGGGAAAAAGCTGCACCAGCAGCCTGTTCCCAGAATCAAAATTCTTCCCCCGCTTCCTGTGAGTCCACAGCATGACGCGGGTACTCCACAGGTGTAGCCAGGTATGGTGGGGGGCCGTCTCAAAAAATGTCAGCAATTAGTGGGCTCGCTCACAGGTGGATCCCTGTTTCTTTCAAGTAGTATTTCAGGGGTACAAGCTGGAATTAGAGATGTCTCCCCCCAGCCGTTTCCTTAAATATGCCTTGCTGACAACTCCCTCAGGCAGGGAGGCTGTGCTAGAGGCAATTAATAGGCGGTATTCCCAGCAGGTAATACTCAAGGTGCCCCTACTTCAACAAGGACGGGGTTACTATTCCACACGGTTTGGGGTACCGAAACCGCATAGTTCGGTGTGACCCTTCTTATATTTAAAGTCCTTGAACACATACATAAAAAATTCAAGTTCAAGATGGAATCGCTCAGGGCGGTTATTGCAAGCCGGGACGAGGGGGATTACATGGTATCCCGGGGCATCAAGGATGCTTACCTGCATGTCCCCATTTACTATCCTCGCCAGGAGTACCTCAGATTTGTGGTACAGGATTACCATTACCAAGTTCAGACACTGCCGTTTAGACTGTACATGGCACCGAGGGTGTTTTATCAAGGTAATGGCCGAAATGATGATACTCCTTCGAAAAAAGGGAGTTTTAATTATCCCGCACTTGGACAATCTCTTTATAAGGGCGAGGTCCAAGGAGCAGTTGGTAGTCGGGGTAGCACTATTTTGGAAAGTGCTACAACAGCACGGTTGGATTCTAAACAGTCCAAAGTCACAGCTGGTTCCTATGACACGTCTACTGTTCCTGGGGATGGTTCTGGACATAAACCAGAAATAGTTTTCTCCGGGAGGAGAAAGCCAAGGAGTTGTCATCTCTAGTCAGAGACCTCCTGAAGCCAAAACAGGTATCGGTGCATCATGGCACGCGAGTCCTGGAAAAAATGGTAGCTTCCTACGAAGCAATCTCATTAGGCAGGTTCCATACAAGAACTTTTCAGAGGGACCTGTTGGACAAGTGGTCCGGATCGCATCTTCCGATGCATAGGCTGATAACCCTGTCTCCAAGGACCAGGGTATCTCTACTGTGGTGGCTGCAGAGTGCTCATCTTCAAGAGGGCCGCAGGTTCGGCATACAGGACTAGGTCCTAGTGACCATGAATGCCAGCCTTTGAGGCTGGGGGGGCAGTCACACAGGGAAGAAATTTCCAGGGACTTTGGTCAAGTCAGGTGATTTCCCTACACATAAACATTCTGGACCTGAGGGCCATTTACAATGCCCTGAGGCCGGCAAGGCCTCTGCTTCAAAACCAGCCGGTACTGATCCAATCAGACAACATCACGGCAGTCGCCCATGTAAACCAACAGGGCGGCACAAGAAGCAGGATGGCGATGGCAGAAGCCACAAGGATTCTCCGATAGGCGGAAAATCATGTGTGTCACGATCCGGGTATCTGGACGCCATTTCTTACCCATCAGATGCCTCCTAAGGCTGGCTCAGCGCTCCAGGACCGGATCCCATCTGTTATCCTGATGTGCATATTCCCGCATCCTCTCCTGTCTCTCTGGACGCTGTCACAGTAACGCCTTATACATCTGGCATGGCGTCTCCCGCGGCCTCCGCCGCCGTTCCTGAGCTTCTGCATTCAGAGTGGCGATTACGTCAGCCGCGGCCTCCGCTGTGTCCGCGTGGTTGGATGTGCACCTGTCAGCCTGGCGTCTCCTGTCTCCGGTGGCCGGCGCCGCCATTACTGTTTTCCAGACCACATGGATTACAAACCAAACTTCCCTCCAAGTGTCTGCATGGGCGCAGCCATCTTGGATTCTGTCATCTGATCATATTCACCAATCTGCTGTCTGTATTATTAATTTGCATAATTGCCTAGCCAATGCCTTCCTTGCTGCAGGTATAAATAGGTTGTGCCTGAGCAAGGAAGGCGTCAGTGCTTTGGTTGTCAAACCTAGTTCCAGTTTGTCTCTCTCCTGTGAATGTCTTCCAGGTTCCAGCTCCTGTCTCCAGACTTCTGCTATAGAGACCCGCACCAGCATTCCATCTGCGGTGTAGCCTGACTCTCCGATCCATTCTGGACTCACCTGTTTCCAGCTACAACATCACCTGCTTCCAGCTCAGCTTCCAGCAGTGTACAGCTTCTCTTAAAGGGCCGGTGTCCTTTCTGCAGTTTACCACTCTCCACCGGTATTATTATTTCTCCGCTCTCAAATTCTACATTTCATCTATATTGCATCGCTCTCAAGCTTTATCTATTATTTAACTGGTTCCAGCCAGTATCCACTCCGTGCCAACACCTGTCTGGTTCTAACCAGTACCCACAGCAGCATTTTATCTACAGCAGTCCAGCTTTCCCTGGAACACCAGCTGGTACGACCCTGGGCTTTCCTCATTGCTACAGTTGAGCCTGGTAAGGACTTTCCAACTTGCAGATAATAAGAACTGTCTCATACCACCAGAGCTCTGTGGCCCCTGCCACCCTGTAGTACCCAGGAACTGTATTATTATTTCTCTGCTGATTTTTATGTTTCTTTTTACTGCTACTGTGATGCATGGAGTTTGTCATAAATAAATATCATTGACTTTTACTCAAGTTGTCGTGGTCACGCCTTCGGGCGGTTTCTCTTCATGTTACTTACATGTCCAGGGGTCTGATACAACCTCCCAGGTTCCGGTACATCTCAGCCCCTACAACTGAGGCTGCCTTCCGTCAGCTCAGGCCCTCAGTTGTGACAATGTGTTAGCACTGTCAGCAGTGTTCATTCCCGGAGTGGACAACTGGGAAGCAGATCTTCTCAACAGACACGACCTCCACCCGGGAGAGTGGGGACTTCCTCCAGAAGTCTTCCAAAGGATTGTACACCATTGGGAAAGGCCACAGGTGGACATGATGGCGTCCCGCCTCAACAAAAGCTATAAAAGATATTGCGCCAGGTCAAGGGACCCTCAGGCGATAGCTGTGGGCGCTCTGGTAACACCGTGGGTGTACCAGTCGGTTTATGTGTTCTCCCCTCTGCCTCTCATACCAAAGGTACTGAGAATAATAAGAAGGCGAGGAGTAAGAACGATACTCGTGGTTCCGGGCTGGCCAAGAAGAGATTGGTACCCAGAACTTCAAGAATTTATATCAGAGGACCCATGGCCTCTGCCACTCAGACAGGACCTGCGGCAGCAGGGGCCCTGTCTGTTCCAAGACTTACCGCGGCTGCGTTTGACGGCATAGCGGTTGAACGCCGGATCCTGAAGGAAAAGGGCATTCCGGAGGAAGTCATTCCTACGCTTACTAAAGCCAGGAAAGAGGTTACAGCAAATCATTATCACCGCATATGGCGGAAATATGTTGCATGGTGTGAGGCCGAAAGGGCCCCAACAGAGGAATTTCAACTAGGTCGATTTCTGCATTTCCTGCAAGCAGGAGTGACTATGGGCCTTAAATTAGGTTCCATTAAGGTACAGATCTCGGCTCTGTCGATTTTCTTTCAAAAAGAATTAGCTTCAGTACATGAAGTTCAGACATTATAAAAGGAGTGCTGCATATTCAGCCCCCGTTTGTGCCTCCTGTGGCACCTTGGGACCACTAAAGACCGTGGATCTGTAATATCTCACTTGGAAAGTGGTCATGTTATTGGCCTTGGTTTCGGCCAGGCGAGTATCAGAATTGGCGGCTTTATCATGTAAAAGCCCTTATCTGATTTTCCATATGGATAGGGCAGAATTGAGGACTCGTCCCCAGTTTCTCCCTAAGGTGGTGTCAGCGTTTCACCTGAACCAGCCTATTGTGGTGCCTGCGGCTACTAGGGACTTGGAGGACTCCCAAGTTGTTAGACGTGGTCAGGGCCCTGAAAATATATGTTTCCAGAACGGCTGGAGTCAGAAAATCTGACTCGCTGTTTATCATATATGCACCCAACAAGCTGGGTGCTCCTGCTTCTACGCAGACTATTGCTCGTTGGATTTGTAGTACAATTCAGCTTGCACATTCTGTGGCAGGCCTGCCACAGCCAAAATCTGTCAATGCCCATTCCACAAGGAAGGTGGGCTCATCTTGGGCGGCTGCCCGAGGGGTCTCGGCTTTACAACTTGCCGAGCTGCTACTTGGTCAGGGGCAAACGCGTTTGCAAAATTCTATAAATTTGATACCCTGGCTAAGGAGGACCTGGAGTTCTCTCATTCGGTGTTACAGAGTCATCCGCACTCTCCCGCCCGTTTGGGAGCTTTGGTATAATCCCCATGGTCCTTACGGAGTTCCCAGCATCCACTAGGACGTCAGAGAAAATAAGAATTTACTCACCGGTAATTCTATTTCTCGTAGTCCGTAGTGGATGCTGGGCGCCCATCCCAAGTGCGGTTTATCTGCAATACTTGTACATAGTTATTGTTAACTAAATCGGGTTATTGTTGAGCCATCTGTTGAGAGGCTCAGTTGTTTCATACTGTTAACTGGGTTTCATATCACGAGTTATACGGTGTGATTGGTGTGGCTGGTAAGAGTCTTACCCGGGATTCAAAATCCTTCCTTATTGTGTACGCTCGTCCGGGCACAGTATCCTAACTGAGGCTTGGAGGAGGGTCATAGTGGGAGGAGCCAGTGCACACCAGGTAGTCTAAGATCTTTCTAGAGTGCCCAGCCTCCTTCGGAGCCCGCTATTCCCCATGGTCCTTACGGAGTTCCCAGCATCCACTACGGACTACGAGAAATAGAATTACCGGTGAGTAAATTCTTATTTTTACCTGTGCCTGGGGTGTTTCCCTTAAAGATCCAGCTGATTGCAAGATTAAAACCACTCTTAAATCAATTTTCACTGCAGCGGGTGTAGCCCAACGCTCTACCATAGTATGAGGCTGGATTTCTAGAGCCATAGTGAAATGGTCCGATGATATTCTGAAAGGGTTACTTACACTACCTCAAGATGAGATAGTTACATTACTACAACACATCCAAGATGCTGCGAACTTTGAGTGAGGCTGGTAAGCAATTTAGTGTCATTACCGGCCGTACCACTGCTATGGCAGTATCGGCTCGTAGAGCCCAGTAGCTGTGACAATGGTCTGCAGATGCTGATTCTAAAAAAGGGGTTGAGAACCTTCCTTTTACAGGTGATGCCTTATTTGGGGAAGAACTGAACAAGTGGATATCTGAGGCAACTGCAGGTAAATCTACATATCTGCTGTCTGCACCGCCACCTGTCAGGCGCACTTATCCTGGACCCTCCCTGCAGTCCTATCGTCTGGCCAGATTCAGAGGCAAAGCCAGAGGTGCCTCTAATGCTGCTAGAGGAACTCGCGGTAAGTCCCGTAAACCAGCAGCTGCTAGACCTGCGGACCAGGCCTCTGGATCCTCTTCCACGAAGCCTTCCACGTGACAGTTGGCCCCAGCAGCAAAGCGACTTTCAGGTAGGTGCTCACCTTCAACACTTCGCCCACATGTGGACAGAGTCCTGCTGAGATCCTTGGGTGAGGGACCTCATATCCCAAGGATACCGGCTGGAATTCCAGGAACTCCCTCCTCTCAGATTCTTCAGGTCAGGCTTACCAGCTTCACAAGAAGCAAGGGTTTCAGGCAGGGTGAAAGCTGCTTTCTACAGGGATTACTGTTCCAGTGCCTCCTCAGCTGCACACAAAGGGGTTTTACTCAAGTTTCTTTGTGGTTCCGAAGCCGGACGGCTCTGTACGTCCGATCTTGAACCTCAAATCCCTGAACCCGTATCTTTGGGTGTTGTGACAAGAACACTGGGATAGTGTTTGAGGGCAGGTATGTTTGACCCAGGTTCTTGTCTTACATGTATTAGAAAAATGAAAACTTCTAGGAATATGTTTTGTTTTGTTAGAACCTTCTCAGTTTGTTGGAAAAGCTGGGTAAGGGCCCTGAAAGAGAGATGGGGCAAGTTCCAGACATTGGGCCCAGTTCGGGTCTTTGGCCTCACAGAAGGCTAATCAGGCTTTCAGCTGTGTAAGAGTGTTATAGAGCTGCTGGCCTGATTAGGGTGGGCAGACTGCCTGGGAAGACTGCAGGATCTCTGTGAGAGAAACACGCTTCCTGATACAAGTGAGCTATACAGTGTTTGCTGGAGAACTCTGTGTTTTTGTTTAGTGATAGTTAGGAACATCTTGTGTTTAGTTAGTGCCGGACAGGCAAGGTATTTTCTTTTGCTGTTTGTTTTATTTTCTGTATAATAAAACTGGCTGGGGCCAGTTGTACCGGAAACTGGACTTGTGTGGTTCCTCAGCTGCTGCAGGCTGCCATTTATCCCAGGAAACGGCACCTTGTACCCTTACAGTGTTACAGTGTTCAAATTCAAGATGGAATCTCTAAGAGCAGTGATACAAATCTGGAGGAGGGGGAGTTTCTGGTGTCCCTGGATATAAAGGACGCTTACCTACATATCCCAATTTGGCCCCCTCACCAAGCGTTCCTCAGGTTCGCAATTCTGGACCAGCATTGCCAGTTCCAGGCCTTACCCTTTGGTCTCTCCACAGCCCCAAGGGTAATGACAAAGGTCATGGCGGAAATGGTGCTACAACTGCGCATGAGGGATGTCCAAATAATTCCGTACCTGGACCAGCTCCTGATAAAGGCGGTGTCCAGGCAACAGCTACTGCACAGTATCGACTTGACTACCCGTTTGCTTACGGATCACGGATGGATGCTCAATTTCCAGAAATCTCACTTGGAACCATCTCAGAGGATTCAGTTCCTGGGGATGATCCTGGATACGGTGTCTCAGAAGGTTTACCTTCCTATGGACAAGGTCTTGACTATTCAGTCTATGGTCCGGTCGGTGCTGAAACCTCGTGTGGTCTCAATTCATCTTTGCATCCTCTTGCTGGGCAAGATGGTGGCCTTCTACGAGGCGATACAATATGGCAGGTTCCATGAGCAACCGTTTCAACTGGATTTGTTGGACAAATGGTCGGGATCTCACCTGCACATGCATCAACATATAACCCTGTCACCGAAAGCACGGATATCCCTGCTATGGTGGCTACAAGTTCCCCATCTGATAGAGGGTCAGAGTTTCAACACCCAGGGTTGGGGGGCTGTGACCCAAGGAGCGCAGTTCCAGGGGACGTGGTCCTTTCAGGATTCTGCTCTTCCAATCAACATCCTGGAACTCAGGGCAATTTATAACGCTCTCATACAGGCCTCATCCTTCCTTCGGAATCAGACCATCCAGGTGCAGTCGGACAACGCCACGGCAGTAGCGTACATCAACCGGCAGGCAGGAAACAGAAGTATGGCCGCAATGAGAGAGGTGTCCGAAGCCAACGCAAGGGCCATCTCATCCGTTTACATTCCAGGAGTGGACAACTGGGAAGCAGACTTCCTAAGCAGGCACGACCTCCATCCGGGGGAATGGGGCCTCCACCCTCAGGTGTTTCAACAACTTGTTCACCGGTGGGGTTGTCCACAGATAGACCTGATGGCTTCCCGTCTCAACCAGAACTCCGTCGTTACTGCTTCACAACGAGGGACCCGCAGGCGGTTGCGGTAGACGCTCTTGACGATGCCATGGAATTACCAGTTCGTTTATCTGTTTCCTCCAATTCCTCTAATCCCAAGAGTTCTAAAAAGACTCAAAATGGAAAGGGTTCAGGCAATTCTCATTGCCCCGTATTGGCATCGATGGACCTTCTATGCGGACCTCCTGACCCTGTCGTTGGAGGAACCCTGGTCTCAAGTAACCTTCTTCAACAAGGACCGTTCGTCTATCCAGACTTACAGCGACTACATTTGATGGCCTGGAGGTTTAGAGGGAAATTTTAACCAGGAAGGGTCTTCCATCCAAGGTGGTTTCCACTATGGTTCAGGCCCATAAGGTGGTTACCTCCAAACATTACCACCGTATTTGGAAGAGGTATGTTTCTTGGTGTGAGGGGCGAAAATGTTCTCCTGTGGAATTTTGTCTGGGCCGGTTTCTACTGTTCCTGCAAGCAGGAGTGGATAAGGGCCTACGATTAGGCTCCATCAAGGTTCCGATTTCAGCTCTCTATTTTCTTCCAGAAACAACTGGCGGTACTTCCTGAAGTACAGTCCTTTCTTAAGGGGTTGTTGCACATTCAGTCAACCTTTGTTCCTGCCACTGCTCCGTGGGACCTCAATGTGGTGTTGACCTTTCTCCAGTTGGATTGATTTGAACCCTTGCATAAGGTTGACTTAAAATACCTGATTTGGAAGACAGGTGGCTTGGCGGCTCAGCGAGTATCGGAATTGGGGGCCTTGTCCTGTAAGAGCCCATACTTGGTGTTTCATGAGGATAGGGTGGAGCTCAGACACTCGCCCACAGTTTTTGCCGAAAGTGGTATCGGCTTTTCATGTAAATCAACCAATCGTGGTTCCTGTTGTATCCGACACTTCAGTTGTTCCAAAGTCCCTGGATGTTGTGAGGGCTTTGATGATTTACATCAAAAGAACTGCTCGTCACAGGAAGTCTGACTCGCTTTTCATCCTTTATGATGCTACGAAAATTGGTCGTCCTGCCTCCAAGCAGTCCATTGCTCGTTGGCTCAAATTGACTATCCAACAAGCATATACTTCGGCTGCTCTGACGCTGCTGAGTTCGCTTCATGCCCACTCCACAAGGTCGGTGGGTTCTTCCTGGGCAGCTGCCCGGGGCGTCTCGGCCTTACAGTTGTGCCGTGCAGCAACCTGGTCTGGCACACCTTTGTTAAGTTCTACAGGTTTGACACCTTGGCCAAAGATGAGTTTCAGTTTGGTCAGGCGGTTTTGCAGGGGTCTCAGCACTCTCCCATCCGTTCTGGGAGCTTTGGGACGTCCCCATGGTAATATACTATTCCCCAGTATCCACTAGGATGTTAGAGAAAATAGGAGTTTAATACCTACCGGTAGTTCCTTTTCTCGTAGTCCGTTGTGGATACTGGGCGCCCGCCTCAGTGCTTCGTTTCCTACTTACCTGGTTGTAAGTGTTATGGTTGGGTTTGCTGTTGCTTTCCCTGTTTCATGTTTGGTTAGCGTTGCTGTCCTTCTATAGTTAGCGTTGCTTTCCTCTGTTCTGGTTAGCTCTGCTATCTTATTGTTTTGTGTGTTGGTTCGTAATTATGTGTTATATCCTTCTCTCAAAGTATGTCCGTCTCCTCGGGCACAGTTTCCTATACTGAGTCTGCTAGGAGGGGCATAGAGGGGAGGAGCCAGCACTCACTATTGATTTCATAAAGTGCCAGGCTCCAGTGGACCTGATCTATACCCCATGGTAATATACTATTCCCCAGTATCCACTAAGGACTACAAGAAAAGGAATTACCGGTAGGTATTAAATTCCTTTTTTTTGGGAGCCTCCCGGCCATTCAGGGAGAGTAGGTAAGTATGCCTTAAAGTGACCCTGTCGACACAAATTATCACTTATTTGTAATACTGTTCAAAAAAAATTCACATAAAGCTTGTTGATGTATTCTGGCTTTTAGTTACTTTCTGGTTAATATTAGGGAGATATTATGCAAATGAGGGAGGGCACAGTTGATGTAGCACTCCGGTCATTCACTCCTACACAGATAATCTCCAGCCCGGTATAGGAATGATCCCCCAGTAGCAGCAGACATTAGGTTAATTTACTGATAGATAGATAGATAGATAGATAGATAGATAGACAGACAGACAGACCCCATGCTGGATCTATACTTTGAAGCATAAACTTGCGATAGTTTCATAGATCTAGCCAGTATAGCTGTGTGCATTGAACAAATGCTTCAGATGTAGGAGAATTGTCCGTCAGAAAGCACTAGGCCTTACCAGCTGCTATAAATACAAATGGTGACAGCTTTGTTTTCTTCCTGTGCCTTGTTGTCTCGATCAGCGCTAAAGCCTGGGGTCTAATCCACCTGAAATACCCGTACCAGCATCGGTTGCCTTTGTATGTGATTCTGTAGCTGACAGTATAATGAGTCTGTACAGTTCCTGACTCTCCGGCTATTGTGAACCTGACAGTGCAAATTGTTCTTCCCAGGCCTTTTGCTCAAAAATTGCATCCACGTCACGGTCGGTGACATCTTTCAATGCGCCAGCGGCAGAACCGCTCACTATGAGGAGCTACTGGTAGAGAATAGCATTCCGGGGAAGGTGGCAATTTGGTGGCAACTAATCTGTCATTTGTATATCCACGTTCCACAGACATATGATACTTTACATTTATTTATTTATGACCAATTATTTGTATATCCACGTTCCACAGACATATGATACTTTACATTTATTTATTTATGACCAATTATTTGTATATCCACGTTCCACAGACACATGATACTTTACATTTATTTATTTATTACCAGTTATTTATATAGAGCACACATATACCGCAGCGCTTTACAGAGAATATATGACCATTCACATCAGTCCCTGCCCCAGTGGAGCTTACAATCTATATTCCCTACCACATGTACACCACACATATTCAAGCTAGGGTTCATTTTGTTGGGATCCAATTAACCTACCAGTGTATTTTTTTGATTGTCGGAGGAAACCGGAGTACCCAGAGGAAACCCACGCAAGTATGGGGAGAATATACAAACTCCACACAGTTAGGGCCATGGTGAGAATCCTCAGACCGATGGATGCTTAAACTGATCTTCTCATTTTAAAAAGTAACTTGGTATATTTTAGGGGTATGGGATTCAGGGTCAACACCAATTAGGTCGTAACCACCTAGGTCGACAGTGGCTAGGTCGACACTAGATATAGGTCGACACTGCCGTTCGGTCGACATGAACAAGGTCGTAATTTTTTTTTGGTGTCGTTTTCTCCGTCAAGTGACTGGGAACCCCAATTAGTGAACAGCGTCCCCTTGCATGGCTTCGGGCAAGGTGCCTCGCTCTGCTGCCGCTGCAACTGAGCACGGTTACAATTCCCAATCCTAGTCCACGTGGATCGTAAAGTATGAAAAAGTCCCCCCCCCCCCCAAAAAAGTGAAAAACTTATGTCGACCTTGTTCATGTTGACCTAATGGCCGTGTCGACCTATTTCTAGTGTTGACCTATGGGTGTCGACCTAATGGGCGTCGGCCTAATTGGTGTCGACCCAGAGTCTGGATACCATATTTTAGACATAGGGCTGCAATGACAGAACTCCCAAAACGCATTACAATGAATTGATCCCCAAGTGCTACCCAGCCATCCTTATGGGGTGTAGTATGGTATGCTGGCGGCCGGGCTCCCGGCGACCAGCATACCAGCGCCGGGAGCCCGACCGCCGGCATACCGACAGTGTGGCGAGCGCAAAGGAGCCCCTTGCGGGCTTGCTGCGCTCGCCACGCTGCGGGCACGGTGGCGCGCCACGCTATTTTATTCTTTCTCCAGGAGGGTCGTGGACCCCCACGAGGGAGAATAGCTGTCGGTATGCCGGGTGTCGGGATCCCGGCGCCGGTATACTGTGCGCCGGGATCCCGACATTCGGCATACTGAAGACCACCCATCCTTATGATGTGCAGATTGTGCTATGGGCACCCTCATTATGTGGGCGTTTGGTACTGTTCCCTGCTGGCACATAGTAATGTGGGTATAATGATTATACTGCCCCTCTGTGTGGCTAATTCAGATCTGATCGCTCGCTAGGGTTTTTTTTGCACTGCTGCGATCAGATAGTCGCCGCCCACATACAGGGGGAGTGTATATTAGCTGTGTAAGTGTGTGACCGCATGTGTAGCAGAGCTGTACAAACAGATCTTGTGCAGTCTCTGAGTAGCCCTGGACTTACTCAGCCGCTGCAATCACATCAGCCTGTCCGGGATCGGAATTGACGTCCGGAACCCTCCCTGTAAAGGCTTGCCCAACACTCCCAGAAAACGGTCAGTTGTCACCCACACACGCCCTCTTCCTGTCAATCTCCTTGCGAACGCCCGTGCGAATGGATCCTTCGCACAAACCCATCGCTGAGCGGCGAACCGCTTTGTACCCATACGACGCCTCTGCGCATTGCGGTGCATACGCACGAGCAGTTTAGAAATCTGATCGCCCGCTGTACGAAAACGCAGCCTAGCGATCCGGTCTGAACCCTGTGCTCCTGAAAGGGAGGATGTCCACGTGTGGATTGCAGCTGGTCTCTCAGTGGTGGATAAAGTAATGCAGAGGCCAGGCACAAGCAGTAATGTACTCAGTGACGGCGGCACCCTTGTCTTGCATATTGCGCCGTGCTGTATAGCACTGTTGACCTGTTTGTCACCAGATTGTCATTGTCTGTTTCAGCTGCACCTCCCTGACCCCTGGGCCCAGCTGTGACCGCTTCAAACTTCACATCCCCTACGCTGGGGAGACCCTGAAATGTAAGTAGTGGCCTGTTATGCAGGGGCGTCACACCCCAAAGTAGTTGCTTTTTATAAATGAATCTAAAAATATTACTAAGAATTGGTTGGTAGCGACTTGTCATTTTGCAGGAAAAAAAAATCTTAGGGTGTCGCCCCATGAGGTGTGGAGAACCCTAAATTTTATCTAGTGAGAGGCGGACAACAGCAGAGAGAGAGCCTGATATTACAGTCATGAAAGTCATATACTGGACATATATAGAGAAAGACAGATCTCTCTCTCTCTCTCTCTCTCTCTCTGTATGTATATATATATATGCGCACAAATAAGGATGCATCTAGGGAGATGGCAACCTGGTAATCTGGTCTTGACAAAGGCTCTGCTGTGAGCCGAAACGTTGACCTTCTGTTTGTGAGTATGTGCTGTCTGGATTAAAATCTATCAATTTCACCCTGGAGAAGTCTGGTGAGTGCATCCTTATTTGTGCACATGTATCGTGGAACTTTGTTCTGATAGGACCTGTTCCTGGATTTTGCACCCCAGCAACTGTGATTATTAACGACATGTGAGTGCGGCTCTTCTACAATGGATATATATATATATATATATATCTCTATCTATCTAGATAATCTATCTCCATAGACATCACATCACCGCTTCCTCTTCCATCCCATACAGGGAGTACTGGGGGGATGAGGGGGGTCAGCTTTGTAGATGATTGGCAGTAACTGGCTGCTGTGCTGTCCTCTCCTATGCACCAACAGCACAGGTTATATTTAGCGTGGCTCGGAATAGCTGTAATAACCAGTCACATAATTACCATGCTATTAGCCATCTGCATGAGACATTGCCACTGCTCCCGGAGCTTCGTTCTCTTGTGGTTCCCTCAGTATCCCGTGTTCTCCGGTTATCCTGCACGGAACGAGCAGTTTCTCCCTAATGCTGCTAACAAGGCCATCAGAATTTACCGCACACCCTCCTTCCATCCTGTTCTGATACTACAGTATGGGATCTATTTACTAAGCCTTGGATGCAGATAAAGTACCAGCCAATCAGCTCCTAACTGTCATTTTTCAAACCCAGCCGGTGACATGGCATTTCAGACTGATTGGCTGGAACTTTATCTCCATCCAAGGCTTAGTAAGTAGACCCCTATGGTTTTTTTTCATAGATAGCACTGTGGGGTTTTTTTTTTTCTTTATTACACCAGTGGTTCTCAAACTTTTTTCCTGCCGTGACACACTGAAGAGTAACATCTACTTACGGGACACAAAAGGCGGGATGTACTAAAGGGAAAATGCGACCAAAAATACGAAAACTGACCCCCAGAAGACACAGCGTCATTCTCCACATGCACAGAGGGACTGCCGGGTCCTAAATCCAGAAGAGTTCTTCTATCGCAAACAACGGCTCTTTTCAGGACATCTGTCCTTTGACCGTTTCTAGGTACATTCCAATGTTATTAATGCCAGTATGTACCCAATAAGACGTGGTATGTACCGCGGAGTCGATGCTTAGTACATCCTGCCCCCAAAATTTGAAAGATATAAAAATAAATGTAAATGAACCTTATTATACCCAAGGCACACACTCCCAGCGGTTCATTTACTTTCCAAACACCCCCCACCCCCATTCTCTTTAAACATTGTAGTTTACTTGCCTGAGGACTCTTTTCCCCTTCACTTATTATATCGGCCGTTCTCTTGAACGGCCGATATATCGCGGGTCCGTCGGCCAGTGTGTACAGCCGATACGTCTGTGAACTCCGTCGTTCACAGACGTATTGCGTCGGCCCCGCAGCACAGCCAACGGCCAATATATCTACCGATATATTGGCGCGTCGCTGTTTGTGTACGGCGGTTGGCCGACCGCCCGTAAACATGCTGCGACAGCCGGCGGTGATTGACAGCTGAACTGGGCGGGTGTGTGTACACGCCCGCCCAGTTCATGACGTCAGTCCCCGAAGGATCGGGCAGTGTGTATCCTGAACACACTGCCCGATCCGTCCATAGATATATCTGCCGATCAATTGACAGGCAGATATAATTTTCAGTGTGTACCCACCTTTAGTCTCCCATCCTACTGCAGCTGCCTGTTCCCGCATCCTACCTGTGACAGATGCCATAACTCTGAGATGTCTGCACTGCTGCACACTCTCCTCCCCTTGCTGTGCTGGTTGTACGGATGGCCATCGACCATTGAGGATTTTAAACAATCAGTGTCCTATGACCAATGGTGACTACTTTTTCTATTGATTGGGGAGAACCTGATAGTTTCCCGCCATTGATGCTACATGGCTACAAAAAAAATATATATATTTTTTTTCTCTCTAAGTGTCGGGACACAGAGCCTAGCTCTGCCCCCTGACACCCGTGAAGCCCCACCCCTGGTCTCTGATTGTCCCACAGCTCATTGAACACTAAAGCAGGGATGACCATCGGTGGGTGAAATTTACCTTGGCTGGATTACACTGTTCTCCCTTGCCCTGATGATTGGCTGGAGCACGTCCTGTAGCAGAATAATTGCCACACTCTCCTCCCCTTGCTCTGCTGATTGGAGCGCGTCCTGTAGCAGAGTGATTGCCACATTCCCCTCCCTTTGCTCTGTTGATTGGCTGGAGTGCATCCTGTAGCAGAGTGATTGACACACTCTCCTCCCCTTGCTCTGCTGATTGGCTGGAGTGCATCCTGTAGCAGAGTGATTGCTACACTCCCCACCCCTTGCTCTGCTGATTGGCTGGAGCGTGTCCTGTAGGAGTGTGATTGCCACACTCCCCACCCCTTTCTCTGCTGATTGGCTGGAGCGTGTCCTGTAGCAGAGTGATTGCCACACTCTGTAGCAGAGTGATTGCCACACTCTCCTCCCCTTGCTCTGCTGATTGGCTGGAGCGCGTCCTGTAGCAGAGTGATTGCTACACTCCCAACCCCTTACTCTGCTGATTGGCTGGAGCACGTCCTGTAGCAGAATGATTGCCACACTCTCCTCCCCTTGCTCTGCTGATTGACTGGTGCGCGTCCTGTAGCAGAATGATTGCCACACTACCCACCCCTTGCTCTGCTGATTGGCTGGAGTGCTTCCTGTAGCAGAATGATTGTCGCACTCTCCTCCCCTTGCTCTGCTGATTTGCTGGAGTACGTCCTGTAGCAGAGTGATTGCCACACTCCCCACCCCTTGCTCTGCTGATTGGCTGGAGCGCGTCCTGTAGCAGAGTGATTGACACACTCTCCTCCCCTTGCTCTGTTGATTGGCTGGAGCGCGTCCTGTAGCAGTGTGATTGCCACACTCCCCTCACCTTGCTCTGCTGATTGGCTGGAGCACGTCCTGTAGCAGAGTGATTGCCACACTCCCCACCCCTTTCTCTGCTGATTGGCTGGAGCGTGTCCTGTAGCAGAGTGATTGCCACACTCCCCACCCCTTGCTCTGCTGATTGGCTGGAGCGCGTCCTGTATCAGAGTGATTGTCACACTCCCCACCCCTTGCTCTGCTGATTGGCTGGACTGCGTCCTGTAGCAGAGTGATTGCCACACTCTCCACCCCTTGCTCTGCTGATTGGTTGGAGTACGTCCTGTAGCAGAGTAATTGACGCACAGATACACTCTCCTCTCTTTGCTCTGCTGATTGGCTGAAGTACGTCTAGAAGCAGAGTGAGAACAGAAAAGCACACTCTCCTCCCCTTGCTCTGCTGATTGGGTCCTTAAAAACTAACCCAGTTGAGTGACTCAAGAATCCGACCATGGTGACTGCCAGGGAAGGACCCGGGCAGCCTGCGTTGTAGACTGGTAACACGGGTCATCCGACGCGGGTCACGCTTAAAGCCTATGGAGAGCGGCATCACCGGTGCTTGGAGCTGATGTCATCTCCAAACGCCGGCAGAGTGAAAACCCACCACTAACCCGGGTCCAGCCTTGCAGTGTGAACGGGGTTTCAAGTCGCGATGACACAGCTTGAAACTGCGTTCAGTTACCCAGGTGGGACCCGGGTTTTTGGTGGAAAAGGGGTGTTCTGTAAGTAAGAGCTGATCAGCCCCAGCACTCAGAACCCCTAACAATTCATTAATGCCCAACTACCTGTGGGTCTTTAGAGTGGGTCAGTTCATGAATACACCTGTGCACCAGCTAGGTGATCTGGAACATGTGAAGTGTAGAAGTCCTGAAGACCAAGTTTGGCCACCCCTTCTTTATCACATGATACATGTGCCCTTATTTATCAACGAGTGATACATTTCACTGTGAGTGATAAATTGCACCAGCCAATCCGCTCCTAACTTCCATATCACAGGCTGGGTTTGAAAATTGACAGTTAGGAGCGGATTGGCTGGTGCAATTTATCACTCACAGTGAAATTTATCACTCCTTGGGGCAGATGTATTAAGCATGGAGAAGTGATAAAGCAGTTTTCTCTAACGTCCTAGTGGATGCTGGGGACTCCGTAAGGACCATGGGGAATAGCGGCTCCGCAGGAGACTGGGCACAGCTAAGAAAGAATTAGGACTACCTGGTGTGCACTGGCTCCTCCCACTATGACCCTCCTCCAGACTTCAGTTAGAATACTGTGCCTGGCCGAGCTGGATGCACACTAGGGGCTCTCCTGAGCTCCTAGAAAGAAAGTATATTTTAGGTTTTTTATTTTACAGTGAGATCTGCTGGCAACAGACTCACTGCAGCGAGGGACTAAGGGGAGAAGAAGCGAACCTATCTAACTGATGGTAGCTTGGGCTTCTTAGGCTACTGGACACCATTAGCTCCAGAGGGATCGACCGCATGGAACCGGCCATTGGTGTTCGGTCCCGGAGCCGCGCCGCCGGCCCCCTTACAGAGCCAGAAGCAAGAAGAAATCCGGAAAATCGGCGGCAGAAGACATCAGTCTTCACCAAGGTAGCGCACAGCACTGCAGCTGTGCGCCATTGCTCCTCATACACACTTCACACTCCGGTCACTGAGGGTGCAGGGCGCTGGGGGGGGGGGGCGCCCTGAGAAGCAATAAATACACCTTGGCTGGCAAATATATCACAATATATAGCCCCAGAGGCTATATATGTGATAAATACCCCTGCCAGAATCCATAAAAAAGCGGGAGCAAAGTCCGCGAAAAAGGGGCGGAGCTATCTCCCTCAGCACACTGGCACCATTTTCTCTTCACAGTGCACCTGGAAGACAGCTCCCCAGGCTCTCCCCTGTAGTTTTCAGGCTCAAAGGGTTAAAAAGAGAGGGGGGGCACAAAATTTAGGTGCAATATTGTTATACAAGCAGCTATTGGGGGAAAAATCACTCAGTTATAGTGTTAATCCCTGCATTATATAGCGCTCTGGTGTGTGCTGGCATACTCTCTCTCTGTCTCCCCAAAGGACTTTGTGGGGTACTGTCCTCAGTCAGAGCATTCCCTGTGTGTGTGCTGTGTGTCGGTACGGCTGTGTCGACATGTGGGATGAGGAAGGTTACGTGGAGGTGGAGCAAAGGCCGATAAATGGGATGTCGTCCCCTGTGGGGCCGACACCAGAGTGGATGGATAGGTGGAAGGTATTAAACGACAATGTCAACTCCTTACAAGGCTGGATGACGTAAAACAGCTGTGGGACAGCCGGCTTCTCAGCCCGCGCCTGCCCAGGCGTCTCAAAGGCCATCAAGGGCTCAAAAAATGATCTCGGCAATAAAAAATGTGTTACGCATTTCTGACATGAACCCAAGTACCACATAAAAAGGGTTTTATTTTTGGGGAGAAAAAGCAGCCAGTGTTTTGTTCCCCCATCAGATGAATGAATGAAGTGTGTAAAGTAGCGTGGGTTCCCCCAATAAGAAACTGGTAATTTCTAAAAAGTTACTGATGGCGTACCCTTTCCCGCCAGAGGATAGGTCACGTTGAGAGATATCCCTTAGGGTGGATAAGGCGCTCACACGTTTGTCAAAAAAGGTGGCACTGCCGTATTAGGATACGGCCACCTTGAAGGAGCCTGCTGATAAAAAGCAGGAGACTATCCTGAAGTCTGTATATACACACTCAGGTTATATACTGAGACCTGCAATCGCCTCAGCATAAATAGTGCTGCTGCAGCGTGGTCTGATACCCTGTCAGATAATATTAATACTCTAGGACAGGGAAAATAGTTTGCTAACATAGAGCATATTAAAGACGTTGTCTTATATATAAAGGATGCACAGAGGGATATTTGCCGGCTGGCATCCAGAATTAATGCAATGTCCATTCTGCCAGGAGGGTATTAGAAACCCGGCAGTGGACAGGTGATGCTGCCTATAAAAGGCACATGGAGATTCTGCCTTATAAGGGTGAGGAATTGTTGGGGATGGTCTCTGGGACCTCGTATCCACAGCAACAGCTGGGAAGAAATTTTTTTTTACCTCAGGTTTCCTCACAGCCTAAGAAAGCACCGTATTTACAGGTACAGTCCTTTCGGCTTCAGAAAAGCAAGCGGGTCAAAGGCGCTTCCTTTCTGCACAGAGACAAGGGAAGAAGGAAAAAGCTGCACCAGCAGCCAGTTCCCAGGATCAAAAATCTTCCCCCGCTTCCTCTGAGTCCACCGCTTGACGTTGGGGCTCCACAGGTGGAGACAGGTGCGGTAGGGGCGCATCTCGGGAACTTCAGGGACCAGTGGGTTTGCCCACAGGTGGATCCCTAGGTTCTGCAAATAGTATCACAGGGATACAGGCTGGAGTTTGAGGCGACTCCCCCTCGCCGTTACCTCACCTCAGCCTTGCCTGCTGCCCTCGGAGAAAGGTAGTACTGGCGGCAATTCACAAGCTGCACTTCCAGCAGGTGAAATCTAGGTACCCCTCCTTCAACAAGGCCGGGGTTACTATTCCAAAATGTTGTGGTACCGAAACCAGACGGTTCGGTGAGACCCATTCTAAAATTGAAATCCTTGAACACTTATATACGAAGGTTCAAGTTCGAAATGGAATCGCTCAGGGCGATTATTGCAAGCCTGGATGGTATCACTGGACATCAAGGATGCTTACCTGCATGTCCCTTTTTACCCTTTTCACCAGGAGTACCTCAAAATTGTGGTACAGGATTGTCATTACCAATTCCAGACGTTGCCGTTGGTCTTTCCCCGGCACCGAGGTATTTACCAAGGTAATGGCCGAAATAATTATCCCGTACTTGGACGATCTCCTTATAAAGGCGAGGTCCAGGGAGCAGTTGTTCGGCGGAGTAGCACTATCTCGGGAAGTGCTACAACAGCACGGCTGAATTCTGAATATTCCAAAGTCACAGCTGGTTCCTACGACGCGTCTACTGTTCCTGAGTATGGTTCTGGACACAGAACAGGATAAAAAGGGTTTCTCCCGGAGGAGAAGTCCAAGGAGTTGTCGTCTCTAGACAGAGACCTCCTAATACGTATACAGGTGTCGGTGCATCAATGCACGCGAGCCCTGGGAAGGATGGTAGCTTCTTACGAAGAAATTCCATTCGCCAGGTCCCATTCAAGGATTTTCCAGTGGGATCTGTTGGACATGTGGTCCGGGTCGCATCTTCAGATGCATCGGCGGATAACCCTGTCTCCAAGGGCCAGGGTGTCGTTGTTGTGGTGGCTGCAGAGTGCTCATCTTCTAGGGGGCCGCAGATTCGGCATAAAGGACTGGGTCCTGGTGACCACGGATGCCAGCCTTCGAGGCTGGGGGGCAGTCACACAGGGAAGAAACTTCCAAGGCTATGGAAAAGTCAGGAGACTTCCCTACACATAAATATTCTGGAAATAAGGGCCTTTACAATGCCCTAAGTCAGGCTAGACCCCTGCTTCAACACCGGCCGGTGCTGATCCAGTCAGACAACATCACGGCGGTCGCTCATGTACACAACAGGGCGGCACAAGAAGCAGGATGGCGATGGCAGAAGCCACAAGGATTCTCCGATGGGCGGAAAATCATGTGTTAGCACTGTCAGCAGTGTTCATTCCCGGAGTGGACAACTGAGAAGCAGACTTTCTCAGAAGACACGACCTCCACCCGGGAGAGTGGGGACTTCATCCAGAAGTCTTCCAAATGATTGTACACCGTTGGGAAAGGCCACAGGTGGACATGATGGCGTCCCGCCTCAACTTAAAGTTACAAAGATATTGCGCCAGGTCAAGGACCCTCAGGCGATAGCTGTGGACGCTCTGGTAACACCGTGGGTGTACCAGTCGGTGTATGTGTTCCCTTCTCTGCCTCTCTTACCCAGGGTAATGAGAATAATAAGAAGGAGAGGAGTAAGAACTATACTCATTGTTCCGGGTTGGCCAAGAAGAGCTTGGTAACCAGAACTCCAAGAAATGATCTCAGAGGACCTATGGCCTCTGCCGCTCAGACAGGACCTGCTGCAGCAGGGGGCCTGTCTGTTTCAAGACGTACCGCGGCTGCGTTGACGGCATGGCGGTTGAACGCCGGATCCTGAAGGAAAAGGGAATTCCGGAGGAAGTTATCCCTACGCTATTTAAAGCTAGGAAAGAAGTGAACGCTAACCATTATCACCGCATAGGGCGGAAATATGTTGCGTACTGTGAGGCCAGGAAGGCCCCAAAGGAGAAATTTCAGCTAGGTCGATTTCTGCACTTCCTACAGTCAGAGGTGACTATGGGCCTACAATTGGGTTCCATTAAGGTCCAGATTTCGGCTCTATCGATTTTCTTCCAAAATGGAACTGGCTTCACTGCCTGAAGTTCAGACATTTGTCAAGGGAGTGCTGCATATTCAGCCTCCTTTTGTGCCTCCAGTGGCACCGTGGGACCTCAACGTGGTGTTGGGTTTCCTAAAGTCACATTGGTTTTAGCCACTCAAAACCGTGGATTTAAAATATCTCACGTGGAAAGTGGTCATGCTTTTGGCCTTGGCTTCGGCAAGGCGGGTGGCAGAATTGGCGTCTTTGTCATGCAAAAGCCCCTATTTGATTTCCATATGGATAGGGCAGAATTGAGGACTAGTCCCCAGTTTCTTCCTAAGGTGGTATCAGCTTTTCACTTGAACCAACCTATCAAGGTGCCTGCGGCTACTAGGGACTTGGAGGACTCCAAGTTACTGGACGTAGTCAGGGCCTTGAAAATTTATGTTTCCAGGACGGCTGGAGTCAGGAAGACTGACTCGCTATTTATCCTGTATGCACCAAACAAGATGGGTGCTCCTGCTTCAAAGCAGACTAATGCTCGCTGGATTTGTAGCACAATTCAGCTTGCGCATTCTGTGGCTGGCCTGCCGCAGCCTAAATCTGTAAAAGCCCATTCCACGAGGAAAGTGGGCTCTTCTTGGGCGGCTGCCCGAGGGGTCTCGGCTTTACAACTTTGCCGAGCTGCTACTTGGTCAGGGGCAAACACGTTTGCAAAATTCTACAAATTTGATACCCTGGCTGAGGAGGACCTTGAGTTCTCTCATTCGGTGCTGCAGAGTCATCCGCACTCTCCCGCCCGTTTGGGAGCTTTGGTATAATCCCCATGGTCCTTACGGAGTCCCCAGCATCCACTAGGACGTTAGAGAAAATAAGATTTTACTCACCGGTAAATCTATTTCTCGTAGTCCGTAGTGGATGCTGGGCGCCCGTCCCAAGTGCGGACTGTCTGCAATACTTGTATATAGTTATTGTTAACTAAAAGGGTTATTGTTGAGCCATCTGTTGAGAGGCTCTGTTATGTTCATACTGTTAACTGGGTATAATATCACGAGTTATACGGTGTGATTGGTGTGGCTGGTATGAGTCTTACCCGGGATTCAAAATCCTTCCTTATTGTGTCAGCTCTTCCGGGCACAGTATCCTTACTGAAGTCTGGAGGAGGGTCATAGTGGGAGGAGCCAGTGCACACCAGGTAGTCCTAATTCTTTCTTAGCTGTGCCCAGTCTCCTGCGGAGCCGCTATTCCCCATGGTCCTTACGGAGTCCCCAGCATCCACTACGGACTACGAGAAATAGATTTACCGGTGAGTAAAATCTTATTATAAGTGGAAGGTGATAACGCATCAGCCAATCAGCTCTTAAATGTAAATTTACATATTGGAGCTGATTGGCTGGTGCGTTATCAGCTTGCACTTATCATTGCTTTATCACTTCTCCAGACTTAAGGCCCGTATTCACGGGCAGATGTGGGAGAGATGTGTGCTGAGCGTGTGGGGGAGACGGGGGGGGGGGGGCACTCATTTCATCCAGCGGGTGAAATGAGCGACCTACTAGATTGGCCAATCTAGCACCAGCGATAGCGATGCGCGGGGCTGCGCATCGCTATCGCTGTGGGGTTACTCACGGAGCGATCATGCTTAAAATCTAAGCAATCTAGTCAGATTGCTTAGATTATCGCTCCGTGAGTACCCCCCTTTAGTACATCTGCCCCATTGATAAATAAGGACAATTGAATGTTTCAATCACTTCTACAAATCCATCAGTCCATAGCTGGACAGCTCTCACCTAGCCTTGTATTACTTGTACTGCAGTTTGTGGTATGGCAGAGATCTTAATTACTAGTACAGGTCAGTATGGTTTTGGCCGCTATTTTCTGAATCCTTGTGACACAGGAACCGGCATGTAGGTATGGGCAGTCGGCCAGAGTAAGACATTAGCCAAGTGGATGAAACGCTGCATTAAGTGGTTTATATTTGGCCGGCAGTTACCATCCTCCACACAGCGTTCAGCATTAGGTTCCTGTGTGGTTTGTTCCTGCATTAATGCGCTTTCACCGACACAGTCTTATTTTTACATTCGGCTGCAATTCAGATACCCACACTTTGCTGTGGTGAGGAGTAAGCGTATATCTTCATCCGATCAGCCGGCCGGAAATCATATGCTGCTCGCTGATTATTCTGAGGCCCCCCGCTGAGCTATACACTACAAACAGCACAGAGGAACCTCATGTACCCTTTATCTGCAGTAAGCTTAACCCTTTAAATTACTGGAGGAAAAGAAAACAAGAATATTCATTTTCCTCAACTGTGGCAGTTAAGTGATGCACAGATCCAGCAAATGTTATTGATTGTATTCGTCCTAAAGGGAGTACGTACCTCGTTTCCAGGTCCTCATAAGGGCACATCTGGCTTCAAGGTACACGCAGTGAATCAGGAAGAGATCAGTTTCAGACATACAGGGCCTAACTCAGATCTGATCGATGTTGATCGAATTCGCAAGGCGGGTGATTATTGATCAACTGCGCAGGCGTACGGATCGTAGTGTGCGTATGCGAGTCCAAACTGCAAAAAATAATCCAGCGTCTTTTTTGACCGCTAGGCGTAGCATGCTCATTGACAGGAAGCGGACGTTTGGGGGTAGGTAATGGCCGCTTTCTGAGAGTGTCAGGAAAAACGCAGGTGTTCCCAAGCGTTTTCAGGGAGGGGGTGTGACGTCAGCTCCAGCCCCCATCAGCCTGTTTCTATCGCACTATAGGAGTAGGTCCTGGGCTACGCACAGACTGGAAAAATCATTCGATGGTGAGTGAGTTGAGAACGGATTTGCAGCTGACCGGTGTGTGCAAAGCTTTTCGCACGGCGTACGCAGACTTGCACGCGGCGGGTAGGGAAGCCAATCCCGGGCCATTTTTTCAATCCCGGGTATCAGGATTGAAAAATGGCCAATCCCGGGATACCCGGGATTGGCTTTTAGCTATGTGGCCGCCCCCTCGCCCCACCCCGCCCTGCCCGCCCCGCACACATAACTCACCATATACCGAGGGCGGGCGGGTGGGGAACACACTCTGATCGCTACTGGCGGCTCCCAGCAGCGGCTGAGGGCACAGCGTGACCTCTCACGCTGCGCTGGGGAGCCGGAAGAAGGAAGCCGGGCAGCGTCTGAGAGTCCTGTGGACGCTCAACGCTGATCCCTCAATCCCCCGGGATTGGAGCTTCCAATCTCAGGATTGAATCCCGGCCATTTTTGCCCTAAATCCTGGGGTCCCGCCGATCCCGATTCCGGGATTGGCCACCATAGCGGCGGGTATTCACTCGGTCTGGGCAGCGACTATGTGATCGCAAACCTCTGCAAACTCGCAGAGGAGCCATCAGGTCTGAATTAGGCCCACAGTACCTTACAATGTATGATAACGCAGATTCTGATCCTTATTAAGATGAGTACCGCAATGGATTAAAATGAGAATGTAGTACAGGAAAAGCAGAGCTGGAGGGGGCACCTCCCCTACATATATATCCTATTGTGGCTGGCACCTCCCCTACATATATATCCTATTGTGGCTGGCACCTCCCCTACATATATATCCTATTGTGGCTGGCACCTCCCCTACATATATATCCTATTGTGGCTGCATCCTTAAGAACTAAATGTTTTACTTAGTTTGTAGGGGTGAGATACCAGTCCAAAATAAACCTGTAACCATTTGCGTTAGAGACCATGTTAATAGTGGATTTGATTATTGAATCCAACATTGGTTTCCAGATTTTGAGTGTCATTTATGCTAAGTCTTCCAATGATCTTTCTTACAGGGGAGTATCTGCCTATAAAAGGTACTGTAATACAGTCTTATAGGGCAGTACTTTAGTATAAAGGGTAGTACAGTGTTAAAGGGCAGTATCTTCCTATAAAGAGTAGCACAGTCTTATAGGGCAGTATCTGCATATGGAGGGTAGTTTTGTCTTATAGGGCAGTATCTGCATATGGAGAGTAGTATTGTCTTATAGGGCAGTATCTGCATATGGAGGGTAGTTTTGTCTTATAGGGCAGTATCTGCATATGGAGAGTAGTATTGTCTTATAGGGTAGTACCTGCATATGGAAGGTAGTACTGTATTATGGGGGCAGTATCTGCTTATGGAGGGTAGTATTGTCTTATAGGGTAGTACCTGCATATGGAAGGTAGTACTGTATTATGGGGGCAGTATCTGCTTATGGAGGGTAGTATTGTCTTATAGGGTAGTACCTGCATATGGAAGGTAGTACTGTATTATGGGGGCAGTATCTGCTTATGGAGGGTAGTATTTTGTTATAGGGCAGTACCTGCGTATGGAAGGTAGTATTGTCTTATAGGGGGTAATTCCAAGTTGATCGCAGCAGGAAATTTTTTAGCAGTTGGGCAAAACCATGTGCACTGCAGGGGAGGCAGATATAACATTTGCAGAGAGAGTTAGATTTGGGTGGGTTATTTTGTTTCTGTGCAGGGTAAATACTGGCTGCTTTATTTTTACACTGCAATTTAGATTGCAGATTGAACTCACCACACCCAAATCTAACTCTCTCTGCAAATGTTATATCTGCCTCCCCTACAGTGCACATGGTTTTGCCCAATTGCTAACAAAATTCCTGCTGCGATCAACTTGGAATTACCCCCATAGGGTAGTACCTGCATATGGAAGGTAGTATTGTATTATAGGGAAGTATCTGTGTATGGATGGTAGTATTATGTTATAGGGCAGTAGCATATGGAGGGTAGTATTGTCTTATAGGGCAGTATCTGCCTATGCAGGGTAGTATTGTCTTATAGGGCAGTATCTGCATATGGAAGGTAGTACTGTATTATGGGGCAGTATCTGCGTATGGAAGGTAGTACTGTATTATGGGGCAGTTTCTGCGTGTGGAGGGTAGTATTGTCTTATAGGGCAGTATCTGCATATGGAAGGTAGTACTGTATTATGGGGCAGTATCTGCATATGGAGGGTAGTAGTGTCTTATAGGGCAGTATCTGCATATGGAAGGTAGTACTGTATTATGGGGCAGTATCTGCGTATGGAGGGTAGTATTGTCTTATAGGGCAGTATCTGCATATGGAAGGTAGTACTGTATTATGGGGCAGTATCTGCGTATGGAGGATAGTAGTGCCTTATAGGGCAGTATCTGCATATGGAAGGTAGTACTGTATTATGGGGCAGTATCTGCGTATGGAGGATAGTAGTGTCTTATAGGGCAGTATCTGCATATGGAAGGTAGTACTGTATTATGGGGCAGTATCTGCGTATGGAAGGTAGTATCTTATAGGGCAGTACCTGCGTATGGAGGGTAGAATTGTCTTTTAGGGCAGTGTCACGACGCTGCCAGCCAATTCCACAAATTTGCCAATTTGAGAATTGCTACATGCGACGGGGGGGGTCACTTTTGGACACACGGATTAATCAAACACCTTCAGCTGCCACCAGCAAAGACTTTTCAATGTATTACGGACGTTGCAGGCATCTTTAGCTTTACCTGTCATACACACAATGTAATACTTAGAAAAATAGGTAGACGTGAGCCACACGGGCCCTGAGTTCATAAGAATCACAGAATCAGAACTAAAATTAGATATTTAATTTCAAGAATACTTCACAGCTTTAGTTACAAAAAGGTTACAAAGATTATTAAGAATATTTTTAAAAACACACACAGAATACAGCAATCTCAATAAATGAAAAGAAATAAAAAATGCAGAAAGTTAGCATTCAGCAGAGGGTTAGGATGAGAGATGGGGTAGAAGTTAGCATGTAGCAGAGGGTTAGGATGAGAGATGGGGTAGAAGTTAGCATTCAGCAGAGGGTTAGGATGAGAGATGGGGTAGAAGTTAGCATGTATTAGAGGGTTAGGATGAGAGATGGTGTAGAAGTTAGCATGTATTAGAGGGTTAGGATGAGAGATGGTGTAGAAGTTAGCATGTAGCAGAGGGTTAGGATGAGAGATGGGGTAGAAGTTAGCATGTAGCAGAGGGTTAGGATGAGAGATGGGGTAGAAGTTAGCATTCAGCAGAGGGTTAGGATGAGAGATGGGGTAGAAGTGAGCATGTATTAGAGGGTTAGGATGAGAGATGGTGTAGAAGTTAGCATGTAGCAGAGGGTTAGGATGAGAGATGGTGTAGAAGTTAGCATGTAGCAGAGGGTTAGGATGAGAGATGTGGTAGAAGTTAGCATGTAGCAGAGGGTTAGGATGAGAGATGTGGTAGAAGTTAGCATGTATTAGAGGGTTAGGATGAGAGATGGTGTAGAAGTTAGCATGTATTAGAGGGTTAGGATGAGAGATGGTGTAGAAGTTAGCATGTATTAGAGGGTTAGGATGAGAGATGGTGTAGAAGTTAGCATGTAGCAGAGGGTTAGGATGAGAGATGGTGTAGAAGTTAGCATGTAGTAGAGGGTTAGGATGAGAGATGGGGTAGAAGTTAGCATGTAGCAGAGGGTTAGGATGAGAGATGGTGTAGAAGTTAGCATGTAGCAGAGGGTTAGGATGAGAGATGTGGTAGAAGTTAGCATGTATTAGAGGGTTAGGATGAGAGATGTGGTAGAAGTTAGCATGTAGCAGAGAGTTAGGATGAGAGATGGTGTAGTAGTTAGCATGTAGCAGAGAGTTAGGATGAGAGATGGTGTAGAAGTTAGCATGTATTAGAGGGTTAGGATGAGAGATGGTGTAGAAGTTAGCATGTAGCAGAGGGTTAGGATGAGAGATGGTGTAGAAGTTAGCATGTAGTAGAGGGTTAGGATGAGAGATGGGGTAGAAGTTAGCATGTAGCAGAGGGTTAGGATGAGAGATGGTGTAGAAGTTAGCATGTAGCAGAGGGTTAGGATGAGAGATGTGGTAGAAGTTAGCATGTAGCAGAGGGTTAGGATGAGAGATGTGGTAGAAGTTAGCATGTAGCAGAGGGTTAGGATGAGAGATGTGGTAGAAGTTAGCATGTAGCAGAGGGTTAGGATGAGAGATGGGGTAGAAGTTAGCATGTAGCAGAGGGTTAGGATGAGAGATGGTGTAGAAGTTAGCATGTAGCAGAGGGTTAGGATGAGAGATGTGGTAGAAGTTAGCATGTAGCAGAGAGTTAGGATGAGAGATGGGGTAGAAGTTAGCATGTAGCAGAGAGTTAGGATGAGAGATGGGGTAGAAGTTAGCATGTAGCAGAGGGTTAGGATGAGAGATGTGGTAGAAGTTAGCATGTAGCAGAGGGTTAGGATGAGAGATGTGGTAGAAGTTAGCATGTAGCAGAGGGTTAGGATGAGAGATGGGGTAGAAGTTAGCATGTAGCAGAGGGTTAGGATGAGAGATGTGGTAGAAGTTAGCATGTAGCAGAGAGTTAGGATGAGAGATGGGGTAGAAGTTAGCATGTAGCAGAGAGTTAGGATGAGAGATGGGGTAGAAGTTAGCATGTAGCAGAGGGTTAGGATGAGAGATGTGGTAGAAGTTAGCATGTAGCAGAGGGTTAGGATGAGAGATGTGGTAGAAGTTAGCATGTAGCAGAGGGTTAGGATGAGAGATGGGGTAGAAGTTAGCATGTATTAGAGGGTTAGGATGAGAGATGTGGTAGAAGTTAGCATGTAGCAGAGGGTTAGGATGAGAGATGTGGTAGAAGTTAGCATGTAGCAGAGGGTTAGGATGAGAGATGGGGTAGAAGTTAGCATGTAGCAGAGGGTTAGGATGAGAGATGTGGTAGAAGTTAGCATGTAGCAGAGAGTTAGGATGAGAGATGGGGTAGAAGTTAGCATGTAGCAGAGAGTTAGGATGAGAGATGGGGTAGAAGTTAGCATGTAGCAGAGGGTTAGGATGAGAGATGTGGTAGAAGTTAGCATGTAGCAGAGGGTTAGGATGAGAGATGTGGTAGAAGTTAGCATGTAGCAGAGGGTTAGGATGAGAGATGGGGTAGAAGTTAGCATGTATTAGAGGGTTAGGATGAGAGATGTGGTAGAAGTTAGCATGTAGCAGAGGGTTAGGATGAGAGATGTGGTAGAAGTTAGCATGTAGCAGAGGGTTAGGATGAGAGATGTGGTAGAAGTTAGCATGTAGCAGAGGGTTAGGATGAGAGATGTGGTAGAAGTTAGCATGTAGCTGAGAGTTAGGATGAGAGATGGGGTAGAAGTTAGCATGTATTAGAGGGTTAGGATGAGAGATGGTGTAGAAGTTAGCATGTAGCAGAGAGTTAGGATGAGAGATGGGGTAGAAGTTAGCATGTAGCAGAGGGTTAGGATGAGAGATGTGGTAGAAGTTAGCATGTAGCAGAGGGTTAGGATGAGAGATGTGGTAGAAGTTAGCATGTAGCAGAGGGTTAGGATGAGAGATGGGGTAGAAGTTAGCATGTAGCAGAGGGTTAGGATGAGAGATGTGGTAGAAGTTAGCATGTAGCAGAGAGTTAGGATGAGAGATGGGGTAGAAGTTAGCATGTAGCAGAGAGTTAGGATGAGAGATGGGGTAGAAGTTAGCATGTAGCAGAGAGTTAGGATGAGAGATGGGGTAGAAGTTAGCATGTAGCAGAGGTTTAGGATGAGAGATGGGGTAGAAGTTAGCATGTAGCAGAGGGTTAGGATGAGAGATGTGGTAGAAGTTAGCATGTAGCAGAGGGTTAGGATGAGAGATGTGGTAGAAGTTAGCATGTAGCAGAGGGTTAGGATGAGAGATGGGGTAGAAGTTAGCATGTAGCAGAGAGTTAGGATGAGAGATGGCTGGGTTTGAAGAAATGGGTCTTGAGAGCCTTAAAGTTTTGTAGACTGGTGGAGAGGTAGTGTGGAAGTGTAAAGGGAGATAAGATCAGATATGTGAATGGGTGAGTGGCTGTAAGTGAGGGTGAAAAGCTTGAATTTGATCCAGAAGGGGAAGCAGAGCCAGTGTAGGGATTGCAAGAGAGGGGACGTGGACGTAGTACACTTGGAGATGAAGATGGCCCGGGAAGCAGCATTGAAGAGAGATTGGAGTGGAGGCATTTGAATTGGAGGCCAGATAGGAAGAGATTACATTAGTCCAGTCTTGAGATGACCAGTGAGTGGATGACGGTCTTAAGCTGGGTACACACTAGAGTGATGTCGGCATGAAATGCCATTACTTAACGACATTTTGCCTACATCGCTTAGTGTGTTTGCATGATTGGGCGTTCCCGCAAACCTCTAGCGATGGACCCTTGATTCTATGTGCTGCACATAATACCAAGCGTCCTGTGTATTATGCTAATGGAGGACGGAACATGTTTTTTTCCGACCTTCATTAGCATCGCCCGAGTGTGTACACGCAATCTAGGGCTGACGGGGATTTGCTCCGACGTTGGAACGAATCCCCGTCGCTCTAGTGTGTACACACCATTAGTAGCATCCAGGGTGAGAAATATTTTTGGGATGGAAACGGCAGGTTTGTGAGAGGTGTTGAATGTGTGGTTTAAAGGAAAGGGAAGGATCTAGGATTACTCCAAGACAGCGTACTTGAGGGCTAGAGGAGATAGTAGTGCCATCAATAAATAATGACATTTTTGGGAGACGAGGAAATGTCCAAAATAGGGAGTTCAGTGCTATTTAGCCAGATGAAACAATATGGAGATGAATGATGGGAATAGTAAGTGAACTCACATTAGTTTCTAAAAGTAGTTTTTCAGTTTTCTGATAGAGTGGTCTCCTTCTGTTTCACTTCGGTTAAAATCTGGTATATCGCTGCAGTTATTTGTCAATTTTATCACACTTTGATAAATATGCACACGTAGTTACCATATGCACAGCCTTCAGGATGGAAGTTAAATAGAGAAATACTGCATGTGTTCCCAGTAGTTAAAATCTACAACCGCGTATGAAAGGTAATAAAGTCTTACAGGGCAGTATCGTCATATGGAAGGTAGTATTGGGCCTGATTCAGACCTGATTGCAGCAGCAAAATTGTTCTCTAATGGGTAAAACCATGTTGCACTGCAGGTGGGGCAGATGTAACATGTGCAGAGAGAGTTAGATTTGGGGGGGTTATATTGTTTCTGTGCAGGGTAAATACTGGCTGCTTTATTTTTACACTGCAATTTAGATTTCAGTTTAAACACACCCCACCCAAATCTAACTCTCTGCACATGTTACATCTGCCTCCCCTGCAGTGCACATGGTTTTTTGCCCATTAGAGAACAATTTTGCTGTTGTGATCAGGTCTGAATTAGGCCCGTAGTCTTATAGGGCAGGATCTTCATATGGAAGGTAGTATAGTCTTATAGGAAAGTATCCGCCTATAGAATGTAGACAGTACAGTCATATTGGGCAGAAATGACAACTAGTTGGAAGCACATTGCTCTGGTAGACCTAGAACAGAAGGCCTGTTTTGTTAGACTTGCTTAGATATTCACCAATGGATGTCCTTATCCTGAGTCTAGAGAATAGAGTGGGATCTGAAGCTGCACCTTAAATCAAATCTGTCCATATTAAATATTCATAACCATGTAAAAGTCAGCTACCACCGCAAAGTGAATGTAGCAAAAAGAGTGGATGGTGCTTTGTGTTACCTGTCCTGACATCTTTGTCCATCCTGAATGAGATTTTGCACTTTCCAAATAGATGGAAGAAATTCACATTGGGGGTCATTCCAAGTTGATCGCTAGCTGCATTCGTTCGCAGCGCAGCGATCAGGCAAAAAAAAAGGGCACTTCTGCGCATGCGTATGCGGCGCAATGCATGCACACGCGCGTCGTACTATTGCAACAAACGATGTAGTTTCATACAAGGTCTAGCGAAGCTTTTCAGTCGCACTGCTGGCCGCAGAGTGATTGACATGAAGTGGGCGTTTCTGGGTGTCAACTGACCGTTTTTAGGGAGTGTTCGAAAAAACGCAGGCGTACCAGGAAAAACACTGGCGTGGCTGGGCGAACGCAGGGCGTGTTTGTGACGTCAAAACAGGAACTGAACAGTCTGAAGTGATCGCAAGCGCTGAGTAGGTTTTGAGCTACTCTAAAACTGCACAAAAAAACTTTGTAGCCGCTCTGCGATCCTTTCGTTCGCACGTCTGCTAAGCTAAAATACACTCCCAGTGGGTGGCGGCATAGCATCTGCACGGCTGCTACAAACTGCTAGCGAGTGATCAACTCGGAATGACCCCCATAGTTATAAGGTAACAGTCCACATCCTGGAGATCTGGAGTATTTCTTGCAATCACCGCAGAACAGTCCTGTGTTATTTCACCAAGTAATGATAATGAAGTTAGTGATGTGGTGCTTGCAGTCTGCGTACTGAATGGAAGAGTTGCTTTTTCTCTGCATCGTTTTAAGGCCCAGATTTATCAAGCCTTGGAGAGTGATAAATTCCACGGTGATACATGCTTATGCTGTACGTGTCTTCTAGGGGATATCCTCTTCAATGCTCTGTACCCGGAATTGCCTCCCGACTTTATCTTTGGAGAGGATGCTGAATTTCTCCCTGAGCCGTCCGCCCTCCCGGTAAGTCATGGAGACGCATGCAACTGTCTGTGATAACCGTTTGCTGATGACACTTGCGGCCGGATGTAATGGCGTGCAAGACGGCCGGACCTACGAGATTCCTGGCAGACGGGTACGTTTTTTTTTAAAGCAGCAAACATTTACAAGGCAAAACAGGTTGGTGATGCCTTGTAAATGTTTGCTGCTTTAAAAAAAACGTACGAGTTCTGCCGAAATCTTTGCTCTCCAGCCATCTTTTCAGAAGTAGTCTTTTCATGTAGCTACAACAGGTCATACATTGTCATAGAGTCTTTCAGTGGCAATAAAAATAGTTGTCACAGTACCTGGCAACAGAGACAAAGCCTAAAAGCAAAAGGTCAGATTCCTGCCTTTTTTCTTGCAGTGTTTTTTATGTTTGGCCTCTAGGTGGCGCATTTTGTGGTGTGCTGCGTATTACTTTGGGGCACTTTAAACTCGTTTTGATAAATGCAAAGTAGCCGACACAAATGGTTCTCTGAGCTGAATAAACTCATGGGAGGAAAGTTAAGAGAAAAGTGGTAAAAAGATATTATAACGCCTTAGGAAAGATCACTGTTTCCTGATAATGGGCGTTGGACGGCACCACTTGTAAGCAGAACTGAGCTATCACGGAGAGTCCGTGTTCTGGTGATGGTGGTGTATAGTGAATGTCGGACTAAGGGTTTGGCAGTGACCCCTGTTCATTCCGTTGTCACTATTAGCAGGGGATATGAATTACCTGACCCGCCGAGTCTTTCTTTGCTACTGGCAGCTAACATGCTCTACCCACATCTTAATGGACTAGAAGGGTCCCAACCAAACCTCTTCATGAGTACAGGTGTGAGCAACCATAGATATGGGACTTTGTGTAATATTGTTCTAGTCTTACATCGCGTCCTCCTATTACGTGACGCCCTTGAAGTCGAGATCCCGGCTGTTAAAATACTTATGCTGGCATTCCGACACAGCTGATAATGTAGAGTGTCGTTCGGGGTCCCGGGTGTCAGGCTGCCGGCGCCGGGATAGTGATCCAATTCGGGTTTCTGTCGCTGATATCTCAACACCCGGAATTCCGAACAACACTCTGCCAGGCCAGCGGAGAGGTAAGCTACAGGGGGGGCATTTTTTTAATGCCCTGCTCCCGGCTCCCCTTGTGCAGCGTGATGTGAAGTCAGAGGTCACGCTGCACAGCCAGCTACCCGCCGTACAGACCTCACTGAACCGGACGAAGTTACCCACCCTCCCTCCCAGTTACCATGGAGGTGAGTTATGTGTGTGTTGGGGGGGGGCATTGACACAGGAAACAAACCAATCCTGGGTATCCCCGTAATCCCGGGATTTACAATTTTTAAATCCAAACACCCATGATTGAAAAAATGACCCGCGATTGGCCACCCTAGAGGCGTATTAGGTTAAGGCTGCGGTTGGGGGGTTTGGTTGGGGTAGGTTTAGGCACCCCCAGGGAGTGTTGGGCCTAATCTGCAGAAGGAAGGGTTAGGTTTAGGCTGCAGGGGAGAGGATTAGGTTTAAACTGCAGGAGGGTTAGGGTTGGGTTGAGGGGCCATTTGGGGGAGGGTAACTATACTTACCTTCCCCCAGTCGGGTTGCCACTGACGGTATTCTGACTACTGCCATTTCAAACCCAACCCGCTCAGTCTCACCTGAGTGCATTTACCCATTACAGCATCAGACTAGGGCAGTACCACATAATGCTCTTCCCGGTGCAGAATCCCCGACATTATCAGCCTCCACCAGATGTCTTTACTCTTAATAGCCTATAGCCATGTGTTTGTTTTTACTACAAGTCTTTGTGCGGGTGGAAGGGAGAATCGACTGCTCTAGATACCAAATGATAGAAGCATTTGGAAATTGAGCTGGTAAGGGGTGCTAAAGTATTGGGCCTGGCCCAGGGATGGATGCAGCAGTGGATGCTTCAATATTCCAGCAGGAGTCGTCTGTAGGACAAAGGTGCCTCCTGCATGCAGCGCTGATCCGAGTGCTGCGTCCGTAGATGCAGCATTGGATCACCATTGGTGTGTGATGTTCCTAGCCCTCGCCCATCTGAGTCAAGCCTCCGCTTATTCAGAAATCTTCTGCCGGGCCCGAAAAACTACGTCCAAACTTGCAGAGCCTAGCCTCAGCACCCCTAATATACAGGGACGGCGCGCTCCCGTTTTTGGTCTCTGTTGCCGCCTCCCAAATTCTGCAGCATGTCAATCATACAGCGCCCAATGGGATACTGCGAGCAATCACACAGGAGTCGGTCTGCACGTGCGCAGACCCACAAACATCGGAGATGTGTGTAATCCATCAGGTCATTGCTCCTACATGTGCTTCATAATCCACTGACCAGAAGGTTAAAGTTCGGGCACAGCAGTCACAGTCCCCATAGCAACACACTGTAGAACGCTGCAGGGAGAAGACTGCTGCTGCAAGGACGAGAGAGGGGAATAGTCCCAGATTTATCATAGAGAGACTGGGATCTGCCTACAACAAATGTCTGTGGTTCCTGAGGTACTGACTGACCTTTATACAGTACAGGCCACATTTAGGGCACTATTTAGAGCCACCCGCAAATCCGCTCTGTGGTCAGAACTCTGGCTTCTTAACAACTGCGCATGTATCAGAGCGTGCGCCATAGCCGTATCTATAATGTGAACAGTGCACACAGCACACCCTGCCCCCATTCATGAAACTTGCCTCTGTCGGGACTGCAGAAATCACTGGGAAAATGGCACCTGCGAGATCGGTTCGTGTGCTGTAAACCCGGGCACAGTATCAGAGTCTGCCGGCCAGAGGAGGGGACCCCTACAGAGATTGCACATGAGCCGCCTCCTCTTTCACACTCGCTCCTGGCCTATACATGCAACTACAGACCATCTCGTATCCGTGCGTATCCTGCTGATAAAGGGCCTAATTCAGACCTGATCGCTGTGCTGTAAATTTGCAGAGGGCTGCGATCAGATAGTCGCCACCCAGCTGGAGTGAAAACCCGCCCCGCGCAAGTGTGTGAATGCAGGTATACGCCGTGCGAAAACTTCGCCAGACAGCGGACAGCTGCAAATCCGCTCGCAACTCACTCACCATCGAATGATTTTTCCAGTCTATGCCGTCTGTGTGTAGCCCAGGACTTACTCCTACAGTGCGATACAAACAGGCTGATCGGGGCCGGAGCTGACGTCACACACTCGCCCTGAAAACGTTTGGGCACGCCTGTGTTTTTCCTGACACTCCCAGAAAACGGCTACTTACCACCCACAAACATCCGCTTCGCGTCAATCACCTTATTTACGCCTAGCGATCAAAATTTTCATACCATGCTGTTGCTTTTTGGCGTTGCGCCTGCACATTGCAGTGCATACGCATGCGCAGTCATTCGATAATTGGCCGCACAACTGCGATCAGGTCTGAATTAGGCCCTTTGTATCATCGTCTTCTGACTTCATACTTGGTTAGTGTTCATTCTAGCACCCTGCACCTTTCAAAACATGTGCAGTTCCTCTTTCCTGCCTGGGGTGTCGCTCTCTGCTCTGGTGCTTCTCAGAACACTCTGCTCTGTATCACAGTACTAAAATGCTGGCCAGAATGTGCTGAGAAGCACCAGAGCTGAGAGCGACACCCCAGGCATGAAAGAGGAACTGCACATGTTTTGAAAGGTGCAAGGTGCTAGAATGAACACTACTTGGTGACACCTGCAGGCTCATCTATATAATAAGAGAGAAAGTGTAGTGCGTCTGTCTGTTTGTCCTTTATGTGCGGACAGAGGGCCTAATTCAGACCTAATCACTAGGCTGCGTTTTCGTACAGCGGGCGATCAGGTCTGAACTACGCATGCGTATGTACCGCAATGCGCAGGCGCATCGCACAGGTACAAAGCGGATCGCCGCTCAGCGATGGGTTTGTGCCCCACGGGCGATCACAAGGAGATTGACAGGGGGCGTTTGTGGGTGTCAACTGACCGTTGTCTGGAAAAACACAGGCGTGTCCAAGCGTTTGCAGGGAGGGTTCCTGACATGAATTCCGGGACTGGACAGGCTGATGTGATCACTGCGACTAAGTACTAAGCTACTCAGAGACTGCACAAAATCTGTTTGTACAGCTCTGCTACACATGCGTTCGCACACTTGCACAGCAAAAACACTCTCCCTGTAGGCGGCGACTATCTGATCGCAGCAGTGCAGAAATCGCCTGCTAGCAATCAGGTCTGAATTAGGCCCAGAGTTTTGTAGCTAGCTCCATCAAATTTGGCATGGGGGTTTGGTTTGACTAGGATTAGGTTTTTAGCTATGTTTGAGCTTCGTCAGGGCCATGGAGGCTCTAAATTGAAATTTTCTCTTAAGAAATGTATGTCTCCCAGTGCTGAACAATGCAATGATCTGAAGGCGCAGGCTGATATATACCAGTAGGGGGCAGACAGAGCTCCAGCAGAAGAGAAGTGAGTCAGAGGATGAACTGTCACACTGCATCTGCATTGACAGTTAGTAGCCATGGGGCCTAATTGCTGCTGGGCGATCAAATCCGAACTGCGTGTGTGTATGCACCGCAATGCGATGACGCATCGGACGGCTACAATGGGCATCGGCGGTCAGCGACGGGATGGTGCGAAGGATCCTTTCTCACGAGCGTTCGCAAGGTGATTGACAGGAAGAGGCTGCCTGGGGATGGTAACTGACTGTTTTCAGGGAGTGTCCGGAAAAACACAGTCAGGCTCGAGCGTTTTGAGGGAGGCTGTCTGACGTCATCTCCGGCCCCGATCAGCAGGATTCAATCGCATTGGATAAGTCCTGTGCCGCACAGAGACTGCACAAACTGATTTTTGTGCAGCTCTGCAACACATAGGAACGCACACTTGCACAGCGATTTTACCCTCCCCTGGCGACTATCTGATCGCTTTAGGCCCATGGTCTCCAGTTGTGGTGTGCAGAGATTTCTGCTCGGCAGTGATTTCTGAAACCGCAGTGATTTTAGAAGCTCTACTGATTTCTGCTCCTGATATATCCCATTCCGAACACTCAGAGAATATGCCTGCCTGTCATTTACTCCTAATATGCATTGTTATCCAGGTGTGAATGACTTATGTGCTCCTTTTCAAAGCTTTCCCCCTTTAGTATACCACTTTGAAACGAAGGTTACTTCTTTTCACATCTCAGCCCACAAAAGTGTGGTTCTTTTCAGGACCATTCACTGTTAAAGCGCAACCACGGACTGAGGGGGGTATTCAGTTATCTACTGTAACTTACCACATCTAATTGATTTGCCGTGGGCTATTCAGTTAGCCCCGATACCCGCAATATCAGCTCCATTTTTAAGGAGAAAAACTAGCACACCTATTGAATACTGCCCATAGTTTCAGAAAAGCCCTGCCACCAAAAAACGATCCAGTCTGGGTCACGGCTCCACAGCTGCTAGAAGTAAATCAGTGGCAAGACATGAGGAGACTTCAGAGGAAGTACAAGCATGTTTGGCAGCTGAACAAGAGAGACAAGAAACCACTCGAGAGAGAGAGAGAGAGAGAATCACCCAGTGCAAGGCTGGCTCGCCAATCTGCTGATGCTGCTAGACATGCAGCCTAAAGGGACATGCAACCTAATTCAGACCTGATCGCAGCAGCAAATTTGTTAGCTAATGGGCAAAACCATGTGCACTGCAGGTGGGGCAGATGTAACATGTGCAGAGAGAGTTAGATTTGGGTGGGTTATATTGTTTCTGTGCAAGGTAAATACTGTCTGCTTTATTGTTTACACTGCAATTTAGATTTCAGTTTAAACACACCACAGGGGACAGAGACCCTAAGACAGGGGGCAGAGAAGCGCAGTAGGAAAATCACTGGGAAGATGGCCGCAGCGCCATTTTCCCGGTGATCTGCGCATGCACTGTAGACTCTGGGACAGCGCTATAGAGGAGGGGCCCAGACAGAGCCTGCACACAAGCGTCCCCCTATGTGTTGCTTTGTGGGCAAGGTGAAACTCCCACCACTCTTGGACCCACCTGAGTTACTTAGGTCTCTGGTTGCTGGAACACACAATGGGGTGGATTTACTAAGAAGGAAGTTTTTAAGAACTGGTGATGTTACCCATAGCTACCAATCAGATTCTATCTATTATCTAATAGAAGCAGCTAGATAATTGTTAAGTAGAATCTGATTGGTTGCCATAGGCAATATCACCAGTTCTAAAAAAAAAAAACTCCCACCTTAGTAAATTGACCCTAATGAATCAAAGTGGTTGGTTCAGACATTCGAAAACGTAACTCTGCTCTCCAAATGACGATGTTTGGAGCAACAGATCCAGTGGATAAGATGATGATAATAATAATAATAATAATAATAATAATAATAATAATAAAGTCTACCATCGAGTAGGTCCACCACTGCCACTTCCCAATGAGAATCATAATTCCCTTCACATTTACTTGGAAAAGGGAACCAGGAAGCAAAGAGACAATGGGGGCAGATGTATTAAGCCTGGAGAAGTGATAAGGAAGTGATAAATTTAAGGTGATAACGCGCCAGCCAATCATTACAGGTTTGAAAAATGACAGGAGCTGATTGGCTTTTGCGTTATCACCTTCAGTTTATCACTTCTCCAGGTTTAATACATCTGCCCCATTGTGACAATCTGGCAGATGTATTAACCTGGAGAAGGCATAAGGAAGTGATAAACCAGTGATAAATGCAAGATGATAACACACCAGCCAATCAGCTCCCATATGTAAATTACCAGTTAGGAGCTGATTGGCTGGTGCATTATCACCTTGCACTTAACACTTCTTTATCCCTTCCTTATGCCTTCTCCGGGTTAATACATCTACCCCACTATTCCTGGCATATGGGGCTGATGTATTAACCTGGAGAAGGCATAAGGAAGTGATAAACCAGTGATATGTGCAAGGTGATAAAGGCACCAGCCAATCAGCTCCAAGATGTAAATGAACAGTTAGGATCTGATTGGCTGCTGCCTTTATCACCTTGCACATATCACTGGTTTATCACTTCCTTATGCCTTCTCCAGGTTAATACATCTGCCCCAATGTGTTATACTGAAGGCTGCAGAGGTACTTCAAGGTCCATTATTGCATCCCAGCAAGTTATTTCATAATCAGTTCCCAAGTATTGAATGTTGTGCACTTCAAGAAAGTTTAAAAGGCAGATTTTTCCCTCAAATACTCATCAGTATATTCTCCTCTAAAATAGCATCAGGTGTAAACTATATGAACCTGTCTGTATAAAGCTGTGGAAGCACATCTGTCTCTTGCAAATAAAATGTTCTCCCTAAGTAATGTTCTTACAGTCTTTGTAAAATGTCATCTTGTAATATTGTGTGCAATAAATGCACAATATACGTGTATGCACTATGTAATGAGTTTTATTTAAACGTTCCCTTGACGTAAATAGAGACCTTTGCGTTTGCAGTTGAGTAGCGGACAGGAAATCTGTAGTTACAGTAATAAATGAATGAATTGATCCTGGCTGCATTTGAAGTTTCCCCCATTAGTCTCCTGCCGCGTGTGTAACCTCTCACCCTGTAGCCTAGACTGAGCCTCATTACACGGTGGGAATGTTGCGTGGCATGTGTCCTGCTCTCCTGGCAGGGTGCCAGGCTAATCCATGTCCCCGGCGTTCTATACATATTTACATGTCACCACTTATGCCGTTGCTCGCTGCCATCCTGCCGTAGGAGAGATAATGACTCTCTGAGTCATCCGCTGGTGACATCAGGATTTGCTTTCCACTGTCAGTGACTCACTGCTTGTGTAATTGTGATAATACGAGTTACTACAAATAGATTATCTGGAATAAGAGAATGTCACTGTGACGTGCGTGTCACAGGCTGCAGGAAGTAGGACTTTCATCATCTCGCTGTTCGGAAAGCTGCTGTGCCGGAGCTTAGCACACAGCAGCGTTTTGTCAATACACCCCCTGACCCATTATCCTACGAGCTGGGTGTCTTGCATTATGCATCCATTCACTGTCTCCCTCCTTAGAGGGTCCGTTTCATGTTTATTTCTTTTACAAAATGTAACTTGCAATAAATATGTACGTTATAAAATGCATGCTGTCGCCTACACGCAGTTTAAGGAGTCATTATGTGGGCTGAAACGGCGTTCCGTCTGTCAGGTCACCAGGAATTGTGGCCTCCCCGAGGCACGAGTGTGGCCTTGTTGCCTACAAAGTGTGTATTACACATTAAAGGATTGCTTCCTGTCATTTTTTATGAAAGACTAGTTTTAAAGACTCTTCTGATGCTCTTGTGGTATGATTGTCGCCGGTGAAGACCAACGACTTCATAGAACGCGACAGGACTGTAAACAGATAGCATTACAACATGCCAGTGTGGGAGAGCAATGTAGACATAAATCCCACGTTTGCTTTCTAATGGAAAAGAATGCAAATCTTATTGTACTTCCGTTTACTCAGCTTATTACAAATTATTACTAGAAGACAATTCTGCGATATATAGAGGTGTGTCCATCTGTAAGGAGAAAATGTCACGTCTTGTTTTCTGAGTTATTATACCAGCCTGATCTGACGCATTATACCGACCTGATCTGACGCATTATACCGGCCTGGTCTGGCACATTATACCGGCCTGGTCTGGCACATTATACCGGCCTGATCTGAGGCACTGTACTGGCCTGATCTGAGGCACTGTATTAGCCTGATCTGAGGCATTATACCGGCCTGATCTGAGGCATTATACCGGCCTGGTCTGGCACATTATACCGGCCTGATCTGAGGCACTGTACTGGCCTGATCTGAGGCACTGTATTAGCCTGATCTGAGGCATTATACCGGCCTGATCTGAGGCATTATACCGGCCTGGTCTGGCACATTATACCGGCCTGATCTGAGGCACTGTAACAACCTGATCTGAGGCATTATACCAGCATGATCTGAGGCATTATACCGGCCTGATCTGAGGCACTATACCAGCCTGATCTGGGACATTATACCGACCTGATCTGAGGCATTATACCGGCCTGATCTGAGGCATTATACCGGCCTGATCTGATGCATTATACAGACCTGATCTGAGGCATTATACCGGCCTGGTCTGAGGCATTATACCGGCCTGGTCTGAGGCATTATACCGGTCTAATCTGACGCATTATACCAGTCTGATCTGACGCATTATACCAGTCTGATCTGACGCATTATACCGGCCTGGTCTGTGGCATTATACCGGCCTGTTCTGTGGCATTATACCGGCCTGATCTGAGGCACTGTATTGGTCTGAACTGACGCATTATTCCGGCCTGAACTGACGCATTATACCAGCCTGATCTGAGGCATTATACCGGCCTGATCTGAGGCATTATACCGGCCTGATCTGAGGCATTATACCGGCCTGATCTGATGCATTATACCAGCCTGGTCTGACGCATTATACCGGCCTGATCTGAGGCACTGTACCAACCTAATCTGAGGCATTTACCGTCCTGATCTGACGCATTATACCAGCCTGATCCGAGGCATTATACCGGCCTGATCTGAGGCATTATACCGGCCTGATCTGAGGCATTATACCGGCCTGGTCTGTGGCATTATACCTGCCTGATCTGAGGCACTGTACTGGGCTGATCGGAGGCACTGTATTGGCCTGATCTGACGCATTATACCAGCCTGATCTGAGGCATTATACCGGCCTGATCTGAGGCATTATACCGGCCTGATCTGAGGCATTATACCGGCCTGGTCTAGCACATTATACCAGTCTGATCTGAGGCACTGTACCAACCTGATTTGAGGCATTATACCAGCATGATCTGAGGCATTATACCAGCCTGATCTGACGCATTATACCGGCCTGATTTGAGGCATTATACCGGCCTGATTTGAGGCATTATACCGGCCTGATCTGAGGCATTATACCGGCCTGATCTGAGGCATTATACCGGTATGATCTGAGGCGTTATACCGGCCTGATCTGAGGCGTTATACCGGCCTGATCTGAGGCATTATACCGGCCTGCTCTGAGGCATTATACCGGCCTGAACTGACGCATTATACCGTCCTGATCTGAGGCATTATACCGTCCTGGTCTGAGGCATTATACAGACCTGGTCTGAGGCATTATACCGGCCTGATCTGAGGCATTATACCGGCCTGATCTGAGGCATTATACCGGCCTGATCTGAGGCATTATACCGGCCTGGTCTGAGGCATTATACCGGCCTGACTGACGCGTTATACCGGTCTGATCTGACGCGTTATACCGGTCTGATCTGACGCGTTATACCGGCCTGATCTGACGCGTTATACCGGCCTGATCTGACGCGTTATACCGGCCTGATCTGAGGCGTTATACCGGCCTGGTCTGTGGCATTATACCGGCCTGATCTGACGCATTATACCGGCCTGATCAGAGGCATTATACCGGACTGATCTGAGGCATTATACCGGCCTGATTTGAGGCATTATTCCGGCCTGATCTGAGGCATTATTCCGGCCTGATCTGAGGCATTATACCGGCCTGTGCTGACGCGTTATACCGGCCTGTGCTGACGCGTTATACCGGCCGGAACTGACGCGTTATACCGGCCTGAACTGACGCGTTTTACCGGCCTGATCTGACGCGTTATACCGGCCTGATATGACGCGTTATACCGGCCTGGTCTGACGCGTTATACCGGCCTGGTCTGACGCGTTATACCGTCCTGGTCTGAGGCGTTATACCGTCCTGGTCTGAGGCATTATACCGGCCTGATCTGATGCATTGTACCGGCCTGGTCTGAGGCATTATACCGGCCTGATCTGAGGCATTATACCGGCCTGATCTGAGGCATTATACCGGTCTGATCTGACGCACTGTACTGGCCTGAACTGACGCATAATACCGGCCTGATCTGAGGCATTATACCGGCCTGATCTGAGGCATTATACCGGCCTGATCTGAGGCATTATACCGGCCTGATCTGAGGCATTATACCGTCCTGATCTGAGGCATTATACCGGTCTGATCTGAGGCTTTGTATAAGTTTGATCTGAGGCATTATACCGGCCTGGTCTGAGGCATTATACCGGCCTGATCTGACACATTTTACCAGTCTGATCTGACGCATTATACCGGCCTGGTCTGGCACATTATACCGGCCTGATCTGAGGCACTGTATTAGCCTGATCTGACGCCTGATCTGAGGCATTATACCGGCCTGATCTGAGGCATTATACCGGCCTGGTCTGGCACATTATACCGGCCTGATCTGAGGCACTGTAACAACCTGATCTGAGGCATTATACCAGCATGATCTGAGGCATTATACCGGCCTGATCAGAGGCATTATACCAGCCTGATCTGGGACATTATACCGACCTGATCTGAGGCATTATACCGGCCTGATCTGAGGCATTATACCGGCCTGATCTGATACATTATACCGACCTGATCTGGGACATTATACCGACCTGATCTGAGGCATTATACCGGCCTGGTCTGAGGCATTATACCGGACTGGTCTGAGGCATTATACCGGCCTGATCTGAGGCATTATACCGTCCTGATCTGACGCATTATACCAGTCTGATCTGACGCATTATACCGGCCTGGTCTGTGGCATTATACCGGCCTGTACTGTGGCATTATACCGGCCTGATCTGAGGCACTGTACTGGCCTGATCTGAGGCACTGTATTGGCCTGAACTGACGCATTATTCCGGCCTGAACTGACGCATTATACCGGCCTGATCTGAGGCATTATACCGGCCTGATCTGAGGCATTATACCAGCCTGGTCTGACGCATTATACCGGCCTGATCTGAGGCACTGTACCAACCTGATCTGAGGCATTTTACCGTCCTGATCTGACGCATTATACCGGCCTGATCCGAGGCATTATACCGGCCTGATCCGAGGCATTATACCGGCCTGATCTGAAGCATTATACCGGACTGATCTGAGGCATTATACCGGCCTGGTCTGTGGCATTATACCTGCCTGATCTGAGGCACTGTACTGGGCTGATCGGAGGCACTGTATTGGCCTGATCTGACGCATTATACCAGCCTGATCTGAGGCATTATACCGGCCTGATCTGATGCATTATACCGGCCTGATCTGAGGCATTATACTGGCCTGATCTGAGGCATTATACCGGCCTGGTCTGGCACATTATACCAGTCTGATCTGAGGCACTGTACCAACCTGATTTGAGGCATTATACCAGCATGATCTGAGGCATTATACCGGCCTGATCTGACGCATTATACCGGCCTGATCTGGGGCATTTGAGGCGTTATACCGGCCTGATCTGAGGCATTATACCGGCCTGATCTGAGGCATTATACCGGCCTGATCTGAGGCATTATACCGGCCTGGTCTGAGGCATTATACCGTCCTAGTCTGAGGCATTATACCGGCCTGATCTGAGGCATTATACCGGCCTGATCTGAGGCATTATACCGGCCTGGTCTGACGCGTTATACCGGCCTGATCTGGCTCGTTATACCGGCCTGATCTGACGCGTTATACCCGCTTGATCTGAGGCATTATACCGGCCTGATCTGAGGCATTATACCGGCCTGATCTGAGGCATTATACCGGCCTGATCTGAGGCGTTATACCGGCCTGATCTGAGGCGTTATACCCGCCTGATCTGAGGCGTTATACCCGCATGATCTGACGCGTTATACCCGCCTGATCTGACGCGTTATACCGGCTTGGTCTGTGGCATTATACCGGCCTGATCGGAGGCACTGTACTGGCCTGATCTGACGCATTATACCGGCCTGTTCTGAGGCATTATACCGGCCTGTTCTGAGGCATTATACCGGCCTGATCTGAGGCATTATACCGGCCTGATCTGAGGCATTATACCGGCCTGATCTGAGGCATTATACCGGCCTGGTCTGAGGCATTATACAGACCTGGTCTGAGGCATTATACCGGCCTGATCTGAGGCATTATACCGTCCTGATCTGAGGCATTATACCGGCCTGGTCTGAGGCATTATACAGACCTGGTCTGAGGCATTATAGCGGCCTGATCTGAGGCATTATACCGGCCTGATCTGAGGCATTATACCGGCCTGATCTGAGGCATTATACCGGCCTGGTCTGAGGCATTATACCGTCCTAGTCTGAGGCATTATACCGGCCTGATCTGAGGCATTATACCGGCCTGATCTGAGGCATTATACCGGCCTGGTCTGACGCGTTATACCGGCCTGATCTGACTCGTTATACCGGCCTGATCTGACGCGTTATACCCGCTTGATCTGAGGCATTATACCGGCCTGATCTGAGGCATTATACCGGCCTGATCTGAGGCATTATACCGGCCTGATCTGAGGCATTATACCGGCCTGATCTGAGGCGTTATACCCGCCTGATCTGACGCGTTATACCCGCATGATCTGACGCGTTATACCCGCCTGATCTGACGCGTTATACCGGCCTGGTCTGTGGCATTATACCGGCCTGATCGGAGGCACTGTACTGGCCTGATCTGACGCATTATACCGGCCTGTTCTGAGGCATTATACCGGCCTGATCTGAGGCATTATACCGGCCTGATCTGAGGCATTATACCGGCCTGGTCTGACGCATTATTCCGGCCTGATCTGAGGCATTATACCGGCCTGATCTGATACATTATACCAGCCTGGTCTGGCGCATTATACCAGCCTGATCTGAGGCACTGTACCAACCTGATCTGAGGCATTATACCGGCATGATCTGAGGCATTTTACCGTCCTGATCTGACGCATTATACCAGCCTGATCTGAGGCACTGTACCAGCCTGATCCGAGGCATTATACCGGCCTGATCTGAGGCATTATACCGGCCTGATCTGAGGCATTTTACCGGCCTGGTCTGTGGCATTATACCGGCCTGATCTGAGGCATTATACCGGCCTGATCTGAGGCATTATACCGGCCTGATCTGAGGCATTATACCAGTCTGATCTGACGCATTATACCGGCCTGGTCTGTGGCATTATACCGGCCTGTACTGTGGCATTATACCGGCCTGATCTGAGGCACTGTACTGGCCTGATCTGAGGCACTGTATTGGCCTGAACTGACGCATTATTCCGGCCTGAACTGACGCATTATACCGGCCTGATCTGAGGCATTATACCGGCCTGATCTGAGGCATTATACCAGCCTGGTCTGACGCATTATACCGGCCTGATCTGAGGCACTGTACCAACCTGATCTGAGGCATTTTACCGTCCTGATCTGACGCATTATACCGGCCTGATCCGAGGCATTATACCGGCCTGATCCGAGGCATTATACCGGCCTGATCTGAAGCATTATACCGGACTGATCTGAGGCATTATACCGGCCTGGTCTGTGGCATTATACCTGCCTGATCTGAGGCACTGTACTGGGCTGATCGGAGGCACTGTATTGGCCTGATCTGACGCATTATACCAGCCTGATCTGAGGCATTATACCGGCCTGATCTGATGCATTATACCGGCCTGATCTGAGGCATTATACTGGCCTGATCTGAGGCATTATACCGGCCTGGTCTGGCACATTATACCGGCCTGATCTGAGGCACTGTACCAACCTGATCTGAGGCATTATACCGGCATGATCTGAGGCATTATACCGGCCTGTGCTGACGCGTTATACCGGCCTGAACTGATGCGTTATACGGCCTGAACTGACGCGTTATACCGGCCTAATCTGACGCGTTATACCGGTCTGATCTGACGCGTTATACCGGCCTGAACTGACGCGTTATACCGGCCTGATCTGACTCGTTATACCGGCCTGATCTGACGCGTTATACCGGCCTGATCTGACGCGTTATACCGGCCTTATCTGACGCGTTATACCGGCCTGATCTGACGCGTTATACCGGCCTGATCTGACGCGTTATACCGGCCTGATCTGACGCGTTATACCGGCCTGATCTGACGCGTTATACCGGCCTGATCTGACGCGTTATACCGGCCTGATCTGACGCGTTATACCGGCCTGATCTGACGCGTTATACCGGCCTGATCTGACGCGTTATACCGGCCTGATCTGACGCGTTATACCGGCCTGATCTGACGCGTTATACCGGCCTGAACTGACGCGTTATACCGGCCTGATCTGAGGCGTTATACCGGCCTGATCTGAGGCGTTATACCGGCCTGATCTGAGGCGTTATACCGGCCTGATCTGAGGCATTATACCGGCCTGATCTGAGGCATTATACCGGCCTGATCTGAGGCATTATACCGGCCTGATCTGAGGCATTATACCGGCTTGATCTGACGCGTTATACCCGCCTGATCTGACGCGTTATACCGGCCTGATCTGACGCGTTATACCGGCCTGATCTGACGCGTTATACCGGCCTGGTCTGTGGCATTGTACCGGCCTGATCGGAGGCACTGTACTGGCCTGATCTGACGCATTGTACCGGCCTGTTCTGAGGTATTATACCGGCCTGATCTGAGGCATTATACCGGCCTGATCTGAGGCATTATACCGGCCTGATCTGAGGCATTATACCGGCCTGATCTGAGGCGTTATACCGGCCTGATCTGAGGCGTTATACCCGCCTGATCTGACGCGTTATACCCGCATGATCTGACGCGTTATACCCGCCTGATCTGACGCGTTATACCGGCCTGGTCTGTGGCATTATACCGGCCTGATCGGAGGCACTGTACTGGCCTGATCTGACGCATTATACCGGCCTGTTCTGAGGCATTATACCGGCCTGATCTGAGGCATTATACCGGCCTGATCTGAGGCATTATACCGGCCTGGTCTGACGCATTATTCCGGCCTGATCTGAGGCATTATACCGGCCTGATCTGATGCATTATACCAGCCTGGTCTGGCGCATTATACCAGCCTGATCTGAGGCACTGTACCAACCTGATCTGAGGCATTATACCGGCATGATCTGAGGCATTTTACCGTCCTGATCTGACGCATTATACCAGCCTGATCTGAGGCACTGTACCAGCCTGATCCGAGGCATTATACCGGCCTGATCTGAGGCATTATACCGGCCTGATCTGAGGCATTTTACCGGCCTGGTCTGTGGCATTATACCGGCCTGATCTGAGGCATTATACCGGCCTGATCTGAGGCATTATACCGGCCTGATCTGAGGCATTATACCAGTCTGATCTGACGCATTATACCGGCCTGGTCTGTGGCATTATACCGGCCTGTACTGTGGCATTATACCGGCCTGATCTGAGGCACTGTACTGGCCTGATCTGAGGCACTGTATTGGCCTGAACTGACGCATTATTCCGGCCTGAACTGACGCATTATACCGGCCTGATCTGAGGCATTATACCGGCCTGATCTGAGGCATTATACCAGCCTGGTCTGACGCATTATACCGGCCTGATCTGAGGCACTGTACCAACCTGATCTGAGGCATTTTACCGTCCTGATCTGACGCATTATACCGGCCTGATCCGAGGCATTATACCGGCCTGATCCGAGGCATTATACCGGCCTGATCTGAAGCATTATACCGGACTGATCTGAGGCATTATACCGGCCTGGTCTGTGGCATTATACCTGCCTGATCTGAGGCACTGTACTGGGCTGATCGGAGGCACTGTATTGGCCTGATCTGACGCATTATACCAGCCTGATCTGAGGCATTATACCGGCCTGATCTGATGCATTATACCGGCCTGATCTGAGGCATTATACTGGCCTGATCTGAGGCATTATACCGGCCTGGTCTGGCACATTATACCGGCCTGATCTGAGGCACTGTACCAACCTGATCTGAGGCATTATACCGGCATGATCTGAGGCATTATACCGGCCTGTGCTGACGCGTTATACCGGCCTGAACTGATGCGTTATACGGCCTGAACTGACGCGTTATACCGGCCTAATCTGACGCGTTATACCGGTCTGATCTGACGCGTTATACCGGCCTGAACTGACGCGTTATACCGGCCTGATCTGACTCGTTATACCGGCCTGATCTGACGCGTTATACCGGCCTGATCTGACGCGTTATACCGGCCTTATCTGACGCGTTATACCGGCCTGATCTGACGCGTTATACCGGCCTGATCTGACGCGTTATACCGGCCTGATCTGACGCGTTATACCGGCCTGATCTGACGCGTTATACCGGCCTGATCTGACGCGTTATACCGGCCTGATCTGACGCGTTATACCGGCCTGATCTGACGCGTTATACCGGCCTGATCTGACGCGTTATACCGGCCTGATCTGACGCGTTATACCGGCCTGATCTGACGCGTTATACCGGCCTGAACTGACGCGTTATACCGGCCTGATCTGAGGCGTTATACCGGCCTGATCTGAGGCGTTATACCGGCCTGATCTGAGGCGTTATACCGGCCTGATCTGAGGCATTATACCGGCCTGATCTGAGGCATTATACCGGCCTGATCTGAGGCATTATACCGGCCTGATCTGAGGCATTATACCGGCTTGATCTGACGCGTTATACCCGCCTGATCTGACGCGTTATACCGGCCTGATCTGACGCGTTATACCGGCCTGATCTGACGCGTTATACCGGCCTGGTCTGTGGCATTGTACCGGCCTGATCGGAGGCACTGTACTGGCCTGATCTGACGCATTGTACCGGCCTGTTCTGAGGTATTATACCGGCCTGATCTGAGGCATTATACCGGCCTGATCTGAGGCATTATACCGGCCTGATCTGAGGCATTATACCGGCCTGGTCTGAGGCATTATACAGACCTGGTCTGAGGCATTATACCGGCCTGATCTGAGGCATTATACCGGCCTGATCTGAGGCATTATACCGTCCTGATCTGAGGCATTATACCGGCCTGGTCTGAGGCATTATACAGACCTGGTCTGAGGCATTATACCGGCCTGTTCTGAGGCATTATACCGGCCTGTTCTGAGGCATTATACCGGCCTGTTCTGAGGCATTATACCGGCCTGATCTGAGGCATTATACCGGCCTCGTCTGAGTCATTATACCTCCCTGACTGACGCATTATACCGGCCTGATCTGAGGCATTATACCGGCCTGATCTGATGCATTATACAGGCCTGATCTGAGGCATTATACCGGCCTGATCTGAGGCATTATACCGGCCTGGTCTGAGGCATTATACCGGCCTGGTCTGAGGCATTATTCCGGCCTGATCTGAGGCATTATTCCAGTCTGATCTGACGCATTATACCGGTCTGAACTGACGCATTATACCGGCCTGATCTGCGGCATTATACCGGCCTGATCCTGCGGCATTATTCCAGTCTGATCTGACGCATTATACCAGTCTGAACTGACGCATTATACCGGCCTTATCTGACGCGTTATACCCGTCTGAACTGACGCATAATACCGGCCTGATCTGACGCATAATACCGGCCTGATCTGACGCATAATACCGGCCTGATTTGACGCATAATACCGGTCTGATCTGACGCATTATACCGGCCTGGTCTATCTTCTAGGCAGGTATAATGGTTATTAATGTTTCTCAGTAATAAAGAGTGAACAGCCCATGTACTGGCAATAGCATGCTCACTGTTCTTCTGAGACCCATCCTGTGACATCATCACACTGCCAGGTTTCATTACATTGGCTGCAGATGATCACATGACGTCAGAATCCCAGGACGTTCTTTCTGGATTACAGGTGCACTGCAGTCTCAGCAGCAAAATAAAACTAAAGTTAGACCCAGGCATCAGTTTTAGTCTATTCAGAAACTGACAATTTTTTTTGTTGTACAAATATATCAATATGTCACTGAGGAACAGACATTGGAATCTGATCTTAAGTACTTCCTAACCATCAAACGCCTATCTGCTTCCTGTTAGAATACACCATCCCCTGACAGGACACTGATAGGCACCTTGCCACGTGGGCACTGCTATCAGGCTGGTCACAACTGCCTCTGGTCTCAGCAATGTGCCCAGTAAGCATTTTATTCCGTTTCCGAGCACTGATAATTATATCCGTAGCTAATATAAGTTATTAGCAGTTGTTAAATCTCCTATAATCACAGCTCTGCTGGCGTTAGACGCTCACGCTGCTTATTCACAGTCTATAAACCAGTTATGCTGGGTAAATCTTCTTTTCTTCATCAGATACTAAATGACCATACACTGCTCAAAAAAATAAAAGGAACACTAAAATAACACATCCTAGATCTGAATGAATGACATATTCTTATATTCTTATTAAATACTTTATTCTTTACATAGTTGAATGTGCTGACAACAAAATCACACAAAAATTGTCAATGGAAATCAAATTTATTAACCCATGGAGGTCTGGATTTATAATCACACTCAAAATTAAAGAGTGAAAACACACTACAGGTTGATCCAACTTTGATGTAATGTCCATAAAACAAGTCAAAATGAGGCTCAGTAGTGTGTGTGGCTTCCACGTGCCTGTATGACCTCCCTACAACGCCTGGGCATGCTCCTGATGAGGTGGCGGATGGTCTCCTGAGGGATCTCCTCCCAGACCTGGACTAAAGCATCCGCCAACTCCTGGACAGTCTGTGGTGCAACGTGGCATTGGTGGATGGAGCGAGACATGATGTCCCAGATGTGCTCAATTGGATTCAGGTCTGGGGAACGGGCGGGCCAGTCCATAGCATCAATGCCTTCGTCTTGCAGGAACTGCTGACACACTCCAGCCACATGAGGTCTAGCACTGTCTTGCATTAGGAGGAACCCAGGGCCAACCGCACCAGCATATGGTCTCACAAGGGGTCTGAGGATCTCATCTCTGTACCTAATGGCAGTCAGGCTACCTCTGGCGAGCACATGGAGGGCTGTGCGGCCCCCCCAAAGAAATGCCACCCCACACCATTACTGACCCACTGCCAAACCGGTCATGCTGGCGAATGTTGCAGGCAGCAGAACGTTCTCCTTGGCGTCTCCAGACTCTGTCACGTCTGTCACATGTGCTCAGTGAGAACCTGCTTTCATCTGTGAATAGCACAGGGCGCCAGTGGCGAATTTGCCAATCTTGGTGTTCTCTGGCAAATGCCAAACGTCCTGCACGGTGTTGGGCTGTAAGCACAACCCCCACCTGTAGGCGTCGGGCCCTCATACCACCCTCATGGAGTCTGTTTCTGATCGTTTGAGTAGGCACATGCACATTTCTGGCTTGCTGGAGGTCATTTTGCAGGGCTCTGGCAGTGCTCCTCCTGTTCCTCCTTGCACAAAGGCGGAGGCAGCGGTCCTGCTGCTGGGTTGTTGCCCTCCTACGGCCTCCTCCACGTCTCCTGATGTACTGGCCTGTCTCCTGGTAGCGCCTCCATGCTCTGGACACTACGCTGACAGACACAGCAAACCTTCTTGCCACAGCTCGCATTGATGTGCCATCCTGGATGAGCTGCACTACCTGAGCCACTTGTGTGGGTTGTAGACTCCGTCTCATGCTACCACTAGAGTGAAAGCACCGCCAGCTTTCAAAAGTGACCAAAACATCAGCCAGAATGCATAGGAGCTGAGAAGTGGTCTGTGGTCACCACTTGCAGAACAACTCCTTTATTGGGGGTGTCTTGCTAATTGCCTATAATTTCCACCTGTTGTCTATTCCATTTGCACAACAGCATGTGAAATTGATTGTCAATCAGTGTTGCTTCCTAAGTGGACAGTTTGATTTCACAGAAGTGTGATTGACTTGGAGTTACATTGTGTTGTTTAAGTGTTCCCTTTATTTTTTTGAGCAGTGTATATATTTTGCTGCTCTAGCAAGGCTCATCTTTGATTTTTGTGTTCCCAGTCGTTGTTCTGTAGACCCTAGGCATATACTGTAGTTATTTCATAATATCTTCTATCGAGCAGTGGGTACACAGGGAGTTTTCTGTTGGGGTATAGAGCCACCTGTAGAGATACAGACATGACTGCAGAATGTAAAGGATGAGCAGTAGTAATTGAGATGAGCGCCTGCTGCTTCAATAATGTAATCTTGTCATCTGACAGAATGTCTACAATGACCCCACAGGTTGACAGTCTGCAGCCTCCTAGGAAACATGGCCACCCCTGGTTTCTATGAAGAAAGGTTGCTTATACGCCATGGATCATGGGTCTTCAACCTGTGGCCATCCAGTTGCTGTGAAACTACACATCCCAGCATGCCCTGCCACAGTTTTGCTATTAAGGTTTGCTAAAACTGAGGCAGGGCAAGTTGGGATGTGTAGTTCCACAGCAGCCGGAGGGCTGCAGGTTGAAGACCCATTCCATAGATAGTGCAGTGATTTGTATTGCCGCCTCACAACACTAAGGCCATGAGTTCTATTCCAACCAGGGCATTGTCTTTGTGGAGTTTGTATGTTCTCCCATTATGTGTGTGCATCAGTTAACTCCCACACTCCAAAAACACTGGTAGGTTAATTAATTTTTGTAAAAAAAAAAAAAATCCCCATGCGCAGTGACTCCCAAATGCGGGCCTCAAGGCACCCCAACAGTCCAGGTTTTAGGGATATCCATGCTTATGCAAAGGAGGGTATAATCAAATTGGCTGAGGTACTAATTAAGTCACCTGTACTTAAGCATGGCTATCCTTAAAACCTGGCCTGTTGGGGTTCCTTGAGGATCACATTTGGGAACCACTGCCCTAGTGTGTGTATATATGTATGTATGTATATGTGATAAGGAATATAGATTGTAAGCTCCCCTGGGGCAGGCACTGAGGCGAATGGCTAAATAATCCCTGTAAAGTGCTGCGTAATGTGTGTGTTATATAATTCGTTTTTCTCTTTTTATTAACAGTTCCTCAGAGCTCATGTATAAATCATATAAATCTGACCCTATATACTTTATTGATATTTAGCTGAAGGTTAAAGTCATTATTTTTTGTTTCACATCAGAACTCCCTTTATATAGAAATGATTTATATGAGTTTGTACATATATTAAGATCACCCGTGTATTGTGTGTGTGTGTGTGTGTGTGTGTGTGTGTGTGTGTGTGTGTGTGTGTGTCTATATGTGCATACCATTGAGTCACCGGCTATAGGGGTCACGTCCTTTCTCTCTGTCTCCCCAGAGCCTGGCCGAGTGGGATCCGTCAGAGCCGGAGTGCCTGCTGCAGGTGGTGAAGGAGCTGGTCCAGCAGTACCACCAGTACCAGTGCAGCCGGCTCAGCGAGAGCTCTCGCCTCATGTTTGAGTATCAGACTCTACTCGAGGAGCCACAGTATGGCGAGAATATGGAAATCTACGCCGGGAAAAAGAACAACTGGGTAAGAATGTATGAACAATAGAACTTTGGTGCCTTACATTATGTGTGCTCTCACAGCTTATACACTATGGGGCGCGATTCCAGCAAGTCTGACATTTTTTAAAGCACCAATCAAAACCAACCGCGTTGGCCTTTTAAATGTTTATGCTTTAAAAAGATGGACAGACTCATTACAATTGTGCCTGTGCCTACATTTTGCAGGCTATAACATAAGTCTCTTTCTCTATGGGGGGTATTCAATTAAGTGCCGTTTTTCTCTAACGTCCTAGTGGATGCTGGGGACTCCGTCAGGACCATGGGGGATAGCGGCTCCGCAGGAGACAGGGCACAAAAGCAAGCTTTTAGGATCACATGGTGTGTACTGGCTCCTCCCCCTATGACCCTCCTCCAAGCCTCAGTTAGGTTTTTGTGCCCGGCCGAGAAGGGTGCAATCTAGGTGGCTCTCTTAAAGAGTTACTTAGAAAAAGTTTTTAGGTTCTTTATTTTCAGTGAGTCCTGCTGGCAACAGGCTCACTGCATCGAGGGACTTAGGGGAGAGATTTTCAACTCACCTGCGTGCAGGATGGATTGGATTCTTAGGCTACTGGACATAGCTCCAGAGGGAGTCGGAACACAGGGCTCGCCCTGGGGTTCGTCCCGGAGCCGCGCCGCCGACCCCCCTTGCAGACGCTGAAGATGAAGAGGTCCGGAACCAGGCGGCAGAAGACTCTCAGTCTTCATCAGGTAGCGCACAGCACTGCAGCTGTGCGCCATTGTTGTCAGCACACTTCACACAGCGGTCACGGAGGGTGCAGGGCGCTGGGGGGGGGCGCCCTGGGCAGCAATGTATAATACCTCTATGGCGAAAAATACATCACATATAGCCCTTGAGGCTATATGGATGTATTTAACCCCTGCCAGATATCTAAAACTCCGGAGAAGAAGCCCGCCGAAAAGGGGGCGGGGCCTATTCTCCTCAGCACACAGCGCCATTTTCCCTCACAGAAAGGCTGGTGGGAAGGCTCCCATGCTCTCCCCTGCACTGCACTACAGAAACAGGGTTAAAACAGAGAGGGGGGGCACTGATTTGGCGATATGTATATATATTAAAATGCTATAAGGGAGGAACACTTATATAAAGGTTGTCCCTGGATAATTATAGCGTTTTGGTGTGTGCTGGCAAACTCTCCCTCTGTCTCCCCAAAGGGCTAGTGGGTCCTGTCCTCTATCAGAGCATTCCCTATGTGTGTGCTGTATGTCGGTACGTGTGTGTCGACATGTATGAGGAAAATATTGGTGAGGAGGCGGAGCAAATTGCCTGTAATGGTGATGTCACTCTCTAGGGAGTCGACACCGGAATGGATGGCTTATTTATGGAAATTACGTGACAATGTCAACACGCTGCAAGCCGGTTGACGACATGAGAGGGCCGGCGAACAAATTAGTATCTGTCCAGGCGTCTCAAACACCGTCAGGGGCTGTAAAATGCCCATTTACCTCAGTCGGTCGACACAGACCCAGACACGGACACTGATTTCAGTGTCGACGGTGAAGAAACAAACGTATTTTCTTTTAGGGCCACACGTTAAGGGCAATGAAGGAGGTGTTACATATTTCTGATACTCCAAGTACCACAAAAAAGGGTATTATATGTGAGGTGAAAAAACTACCTGTAGTTTTTCCTGAATCAGATAAATTAAATGAAGTGTGTGATGATGCGTGGGTTTCCCCCGATAGAAAATTATTGGCGGTATACCCTTTCCCGCCAGAAGTTAAGGCGCGGTGGGAAACACCCCTCAGGGTGGATAAGGCGCTCACACGCTTATCAGAACAAGTGGCGGTACCATCTACGGATAGGGCCGTACTTAAGGAGCCAGCTGATAGGAGGCTGAAAAATATCCTAAAAAGTATACACACACATGCTGGTGTTATACTGCGACCAGCGATCGCCTCAGCCTGGATGTGCAGAGCTGAGGTGGCTTGGTCGGATTCCCTGACTAAAAATATTGATACCTTTGACAGGGACAGTATTTTATTGACTATAGAGCATTTAAAGGATGCATTTCTATATATGCGAGATGCACAGAGGGATATTTGCACTCTGGCATCAAGAGTAAATGCGATGTCCATATCTACAAGAAGATGTTTATGGACACGACAGTGGTCAGGTGATGCAGATTCCAAACGGCACAAAGATGTATTGCCGTATAAAGGGGAGGAGTTATTTGTGGTCGGTCCATGGGACCTGGTGGCCAGGGCAACTGCTGGAAAATCCACCGTTTTTTACCCTAAGTCACATCTCTGCAGAAAAAGACACCGTCTTTTCAGCCTCAGTCCTTTCGTCCCTATAAGAGTCATATCTGCCCAGGGATAGAGGAAAGGGAAGAAGACTGCAGCAGGCAGCCCATTCCCAGGAACAGAAGCCCTCCACCGCTTCTACCAAGTTCTCAGCATGACGCTGGGACCGTACAGGACCCCTGGATCCTACAAGTAGTATCCAAGGGGTACAGATTGGAATGTCGAGAGGTTTCCCCCCTCGCAGGTTCCTGTAGTCTGCTGTACCAATGTCTCCCTCCGACAGGGAGGCAGTATTGAAAACAATTCACAAGCTGTATTCCCAGCAGGTGATAATAAAATTACCCCTCCGACAACAAGGAAAGGGGTATTACTCCACACTATATGGTGGTACTGAAGGCTAGGTGAGACCTATTCTAAATCTGAAAAATTTGAACACTTACAAGGGTTCAAATCCAGATGGAGTCACTCAGAGCAGTGATAGCAAAGAACAAGGGGACTATATGGTGTCCCGGGACATCAGGGATGCTTACCTCCATGTCCCAAAATTTGCCTTTTCTCACCAAGGGTACCTCAGGTTCGTGGTACAGAACTGTCACTATCAGTTTCAAGACGATGCCGTTGGATTGTCCAAGGCACCCCGGGTCCTTACCAAGGTAATGACCGAAAGGAGGATTCGTCTTCAAAGAAAATGGACGACCTCCTGATAAGAACAAGGTCCAGAGAACAGTTGGAGGTCGGAGTAGCACTATCTCAAGTAGTTCTACGACAGCACGGGTGGATTCTAAATATTCCAAAACCGCAGTTGTTCCGACGACACGTCTGCTGGTCCTAGGGATGATTCTGGACACAGTCCAGGAAAAGGTGTTTCTCCCAGAGGAGAAAGCCAGGGAGTTATCCGAGCTAATCGGGATCCTCCTAAAACCAGGAAAAGTGTCAGTGCATCATTGCACAAGAGTCCTGGTAAAAATGGTGGCTTATTACGAAGCGCTTCCATTCGGCAGATTTCACGCAAGAACTCTTCAGTGGGATCTGCTGGACAAATGGTCCGGATCGCATCTTCAGATGCATCAGCGGATAACCCTATATCCAAGGACAAGGGTGTCTCTCCTGTGGTGATTACAGAGTGCTCATCTTCTAGAGGGCCGCAGATTCGGCATTCAGGATTGGATGCTCGTGACCACGGAGGCCAGCCTGAGAGGCTGGGGAGCAGTCACACAAGGAGTGTGATCAAGTCTGGAGAATTCTCTCCACATAAATATACTGGAGCTAAGAGCAAATTTATAATGCTCTAAGCTTAGCAAGACCTCTGCTTCAAGGTCAGCCGGTATTGATCCAGTGGGATAACATCACGGCAGTCGCCCACGTAAACAGAAAGGGCGGCACAAGAAGCAGGAGGGCAGTGGCAAAACTGCAAGGATTTTTCGCTAGGCGGAAAATCATGTGATAGCACTGTCAGCAGTGTTCATTCCGGGAGTGGACGACTGGGAAGCAGACTTCCTCAGCAGGCACGACCTCCACCCGGGAGAGTGGGAACTTCATCGGGAAGTTTTCCGCATGATTGTGAACCGTTGGGAAAGACCAAAGGTGGACATGATGGCGTCCCGCCCGAACAAAAAATGGGACAGGTATTGCGCCAGGTCACGAGACCTTCAGGCGATAGCTGTGGACGTCCTGGTAACACCGTGGGTGTAACAGTCGGTGTATGTGTTCCATCCTCTGCTTCTCATAACCAAGGTATTGAGAATTATAAGACATAGAGGAGTAAGAACTATACTCGTGGCTCCGGATTGGCCAAGAGGGACTTGGTAACCGGAACTTCAAGAGATGCTCACAGAGGACTAATGGCCTCGGGAGCTAAGAAGGGATTTGCTTTCAGCAAGTACCATGTCTGTTCCAAGAGGAACCGTGGCATCGGCCTTTAAGAAAGGACCTGCTCCAGCAGGGACCTTGTCTGTTCCAAGACTTACCGCGACTGCGTTTGACGCATGGCGGTTTGAACGCCGGATCCTAAGGGAAAAGGCATTCCGGAAGAGGTCATACCTACCCTGGTCAAAGCCAGGAAGGAGGTGACCGCACAACGTTATCACCACATGTGGTAAAAATATGTTGCGTGGGTGAGGCCAGGAAGGCCCCACGAAAAAATTTCAACTAGGTCGATTTCTGCACTTCCTGCAAACAGGAGTGTCTATGAGCCTCAAATTGGGGTCCATTAAGGTTCAAGTTTCGGCCCTATAGATTTTCTTCCAGAAAGAATTGGCTTCAGTTCCTGAAGTCCAGACGTTTGTCAAGGGAGTATTGCATATACAGCCCTTGTGTGCCTCCAGTGGCACCGTGGGATCTCAACGTAGTGTTGGGATTCCTCAAATCATATTGGTTTGAACCACTCAAATCTGTGGATTTGAAATATCTCACATGGAAAGTGACCATGCTGTTGGCCCTGGCCTCGGCCAGGCGATTGTCAAAATTGGCGGCTTTGTCTTACAAAAGCCCATATTTGATTTTCCATTCGGGACAGGGCAGAACTGCGGACTCGTCCCCAGTTTCTTCCTAAGGTGGTGTCAGCGTTTCACCTGAAACAACCTATTGTGGTGCCTGCGGCTACTAGGGACTTGGAGGACTCCAAGTTGCTAGACGTTGTCAGGGCCCTGAAAATATATATATATATATAATTCCAGGACGGCTGGAGTCAGAAAGTCTGACTTGCTGTTTATATTGTAGGCACCCAAAAAGCTGGGTGCTCCTGCTTCTAAGCAGACTATTGCTCGTTGGATTTGTAGTACAATTCAGCTTGCACATTCTGTGGCAGGCCTGCCACAGCCAAAATCTGTAAATGCCCATTCCACAAGGAAGGTGGGCTCATCTTGGGCGGCTGCCCGAGGGGTCTCGGCTTTACAACTTTGCCGAGCTGCAACTTGGTCAGGGGCAAACACGTTTGCTAAATTCTACAAATTTGATACCCTGGCTGAGGAGGACCTGGAGTTCTCTCATTCGGTGCTGCAGAGTCATCCGCACTCTCCCGCCCGTTTGGGAGCTTTGGTATAATCCCCATGGTCCTGACGGAGTCCCCAGCATCCACTAGGACGTTAGAGAAAATAAGATTTTACTTACCGATAAATCTATTTCTCATAGTCCGTAGTGGATGCTGGGCGCCCATCCCAAGTGCGGATTGTCTGCATTACTTGTACATAGTTATTGTTACAAAAAAAATCGGGTTATTATTGTTGTGAGCCATCTTTTTTAGAGGCTACTTCATTGTTATCATACTGTTAACTGGGTTCAAATCACAAGTTGTACGGTGTGATTGGTGTGGCTGGTATGAGTCTTACCCGGGATTCAAGATCCTTCCTTACTGTGTACGCTCGTCCGGGCACAGTACCTAACTGAGGCTTGGAGGAGGGTCATAGGGGGAGGAGCCAGTACACACCATGTGATCCTAAAAGCTTGCTTTTGTGCCCTGTCTCCTGCGGAGCCGCTATCCCCCATGGTCCTGACGGAGTCCCCAGCATCCACTACGGACTATGAGAAATAGATTTATCGGTAAGTAAAATCTTATTTTTTCTACTGGTCGAAAAAACAGCACTAATTTAACACAATTTTTGAATCCATTTTTGCCCATACCGTGTCACCTTTTTTTTTTTTGTCGAATCGGCATGCGTGAAGATTGCACCAAAAATGCCCGAAAACGCCCGCAAATTCGCCAAAACACATGTATCGGAGGCAAATTCGCTGATACACGTGGTTTCCGCCAGTTCCACATTTTTTGACCAGTCGAAAAAACGGCACGAGCATTGAATTGGTCGAATGTAAAGTCGACTTAAAAACGGGCGAAAAGTACCGAAAAATGGCACAAATTGAATACCCCCCTATCTCTCTCTCTTTCCCTCTCTCTCTTGCTCTCTATCTATCTACATATAGATATATATAAGTCCACCCAGATGGTATCTTGGTCAGAAATTATCCTCAGAGCTGTGATACTGTTATGCTAACCACTACATCAACCCTGCTGCCTCTTAGGGCAAACAACTGGTGCTGTCATACCAATATCTTGAGCGAGGGATTCTTTTTGGGTTTATTTGTTTCACCCTTACCCATTATATACATTATTTGGTATCTTGGGTCCATTCCTTCAGTCTGTAAATCTCCTTTTTGGAGTTTTAGCATCATATTTGAGGCTGTAAAGCTGACCCTATTAAAATGCTTTAAATCTTATTATTGACGTGTCGGCATCCTAGGTTTGACCTTGCACTGTCCCGCTTCTCGTTGTTGACATTTTGATTGTTGAACCCCCATACCAAACTCCACCCGGCATTTGTCACACCCTTATTCCCGTGCGTTTAACCATTGGCATTGCGTGCAAATCTCGCAATCATTACTAGGTAGTAACAAAATGTAAAAACACCCTCTAATACAGACGCAGCAAACAAACATTTCCACGAGCAGCAACGAAAGCACCTGTTATATTTAGAGATTCAGTCCCAACGTGTAGGTAGGATTTCACGTCATCAGCATTAACATGTATTCGCACATGTTCTAAGGCTCCCGCAAATGATGCGTCGTGGACAGGTCATTTTGCGTTTCCGTGCTGGATGTGCAGCTGAAATTTGTAGCATGTTCTGTCCCACAGTGTGCAGATAGGACTTGTACATACAGCCATTATTTTACAGTCTGTAAAATGACAGGAACTGATTGGTTGGTACTTTATCTCTCTCCAAACTCTGAATAATCTCCTCCATGGTGTGGTAATATTTACATCTCTTAAGACCTTTATTTCAAAGCATTGCTGTAGTATACCTGGCTTGGGATAGGGGCAATGTGGGGACATGCAGTACTCTGTAAGTATTCTTGGATAGAAATAGTTACAGTATTCTATGCAAATAGAGACAATTGTGACATTAACGCAAGCAGTAACTGTGACAGACGGAAAGAGGAAATGGCTAGTGTGCTTATTTACACAGGACTGTATGAGGATACACTTTCTCCTGGGTTTTTCCCGAAACATTAATTTTCTGGCATCCGTAGGAAGGAAAGAGTTTCCTTGTTTGATACATAGTGTCATTTATGTGCAGTAATGCACACTGGGAGTTCTCATTGCAGTCAGATGTCTAATTATTTAAGGAAAAATGTCCTAAGTTATTAAATGACTAGATAAGCATTTTATCTGTCTATATATTGGTGAGGATATGCGTTTTTTCTCTATATTTTTTTTCCCTCTAGATTTCATTAAGTAAGCCTCTTCTACAGTACATCGTACTCTCCTGGGTAGCCTTAGGTGACAGCATCTTCCACGTGGTGCTGTCCTGAGAGGTCTTAGGTGACAACCTCATCCAAATGGTGCTCTCCTGAGAGACCTTAGGTGACAGCCTCTTCCACGTAGTGCTTTCCTGGGAGGCCTTAGGTGACAGCCTCTTCCACGTGGTGCTTTCCTGGGAGGCCTTAGGTGACAGCCTCTTCCAAGTGGTGCTTTCATGGGAGGCCTTAGGTGACATCCTCTTCCACGTGGTGCTCTCCTGAGAGGCCTTAGGTGACAGCCTCTTCCACAGGGTGCTCTCCTGAGAGGACTTATTTGACAACCTCTTCCACAAGGTGCTGTCCTGAGTAACCTTACGTAACAGCCTTTTCCATGTGGTGCTCTCCTGAGATTCCTTAAGTGAGAGAATTTTCCACAAGATGCTCTCCTGAGAAGGCTTAGGTGACAGCCTTTTCCATGTGATGCTCTCCTGAGAGGCCTTAGGTGACAGCCTCTTCCATATGGTGCTCTCCTGAGTGACCTTAGGTTATGGCCTCTTCCACGTGATGCTCTCCTGAGAGCCTTTAAATGCCAGCCTCATCCACATGGCGCTCTCCTGCAAAGTCTTAGGTGAAGACTCTTCCACATTGTGCTCTCCTGAGAGGCCTTGGGTAACAGCCTCTTCCACGCGGTGCTCTCCTGAGAAGCCTTAGGCGACAGCATCTTACACATGATGGTCTCCCTAGTGGGTTTAGGTGACAGCCTCTTCTATCTGGAGCTCTCCTGAGAATGACTTATGTGAAAACCTCTTCCACATGATGCACTCCTGAGAGACCTTAGGTTACGGCCTCTTCCACGTGATGCTCTCCTCAGAGGACTTATGTGACAACCTCTTCCACAAGGTGCTGTCCTGAGTAACCTTACGTAACAGCCTTTTCCATGTGATGCGCTCCTGAGAGGCCTTAAGTGGGAGAATATCCCACAAGATGCTCTCCTGAGAGGGCTTAGGTGACAGCCTATCCACGTGATGCTCTCCTGAGAGACTTTAAATGCCAGCCTCATCCACATGGCGCTCTCCTGCAAAGCCTTAGGTGAAGACCCTTCCACATTGTGCTCTCCTGAGAGGCCTTAGGTGACAGCCTCTTCCACGCGGTGCTCTCCTGGGAGGCCTTATGTGACAACCTCTTCCACGTGTGTCGTTTTACACAGGGTCTAGTGAAGCTTTTCAGTCGCACTGCTGGCCGCAGAGTGATTGACATGAAGTGAGCGTTTCTGGGTGTCAACTGACCAGTTTCAGGGAGTGTTCGGAAAAACACAGGCATGCCAGCAAAAACGGAGGCGTGGCTGGGTGAACGCAGGGCGTGTTTGTGACGTCAAAACAGGAACTGAACAGTCTGAAGTCATCGCAAGCGCTGAGTAGGTCTGAAGCTACTCAGAAACTGCACAAAATTATTTTGTAGCCGCTCTGCAATCCTTTCGTTCACACTTAGGCTAAGCTAAAATACACTCAGTGGGCGGCGGCATAGCGTTTGCATGGCTGCTAAAAACTGCTTGCGAGCGAACAACTCAGAATGACCCACAGGGTCCCCTCTGCCTCCTTCCAATCTCTGGGCAATTATCTTTCACTGTTGAGAATGGTCCAAAAGAATAAATGGACCGCAAATATTGTAGCCTTAATGAACCAGGCCTGGATAGGTGAAGTGTTGAATCCCTATATTATCTCCAGTATTGCTTCTTATAAACAGACACGCGTATTAAACTGTAGAAATATGTGAAGTACAGGACTGTGAACAAATGGCCCTTGTATACTACCATTAACCACATTATTTGCAGTCCCAGTATGAGTTGCATTCTCTTCTCCCCAGCACGTGTTCTCCCAGCAACTTCTCACAACGTAGAGTCTCTAGCAATACCCAGTCATTGGGTTTATGATGTTGCACCCTAGGTACCCATTCAGCAAGGACTACTAGTACTTTGTGGACTGCTTGGTGGGTGTTGACATCTGAACGGCTGTTGATTCCTTTTTTTCTTTTGCAGACAGGAGAGTTCTCTGCCCGATTCCTCTTAAAGCTGCCAGTGGATTTCAGCAATATCCCCATCTATCTGCTGAAGGTAAAAATCTTTCATTTTGATGTAAACATATGAACATCTGCCACTTACATTGACCCATAACTGTTAACATCCCTAAATTATTCCACACCATTCTGCTTTCTGTATGGGGTATACTGACATCTGCATCCGGATAGCCAGGTAGAGGTGGCCTCTCAAAGTCTGTAGGCTCTGCAGTTTCTGGATCTATGGGCTTTCACTTTCTCCACTTTGAGACGACACCTATTCAACCGTTCCTACCCACCAGATATGCATAACTTGCCCCCGATAGTCCACCGCTGTACTGCATCTGAGAGCCAGCAATGAGCGCCATCCTAGAGCAAAGTCCAGCGCACAAGCTACTATCCAGCTTATTTAAACATACTCCAGCTTGCTTTCCATTGCATTGGGGTAATGGATTGACCAAGAAGAGAAGTGAGGGGGCGGTCAAAGTGTCTCCTTTACGTTGGGAACACTCTGTCTTTTTGCCATCTGGTAGTGGGAGATGTTTCTGAGACCTGCTGACATGAAGAATGGAATATTAATCTTTAACAACATTGGCTAGTGTGAATAAAATAGAATTCAAGGACCTTTCATACTGTCGGCCTTTTTGGTAACAATATATTTTTGTGAGCAGCCAAAAAAATAAAATAATGCGGACCACTGCATTAGGTAGTGTTTTTGCTTGCTACATTCTCGGGCCTGTATGACGCTTCGCCAGGCTACCTGAGAGAGCCGGGGTGTGGGCAGCTGGATTGGGAAGGCATTATTCTGCAATGTTCTGCATACCATATCTCGTGTTATTAAATGATAACATTGTGTGTGATCAGTGACATTATTTAGTGATTGTAAAGGTCACAAGTGGGAGTACTTATAATGAACCTGTTTGTTTTGTATTAGTGTGACCTTGCTATATCACTCGTTGGTCCGCAGGCTGTTGTTGAGGCTGATGCAGAGGGTCTGCAGCCCCCACACCACTGCTGGGTACAATATGAAGGCAATGTTTTTGCATGGCAATTTTTTTACAGGTGCAAAATCCCTTCTACAGTGATTCTTTGGCTTTCCTAACACAGTATAGTTTTTACTGACCCTGACCCTCTTCTCTCCCATGCATTACCCCTGGCTGACCCACTAAAGTGCCACCATTATAACTGATCATGCCCTCACCTCCACACTACTAAGAATAATAGATAAGTACTTTTGTGGCCTTGAAAAACTGTAAATGCTGAACAGAAAACCCATTTATGCAGTTTTTTGTATGGTGCTATAACAAGACCTTAAGTCGTCCTATGACCTATATACTATCCTGTCAGATGGCAGTACTGCTTACTTATCCAGACACAATGCAATTTATTGTGTACAATTGCTAAGTTTACAGCATGTCCGCATTATGGGGGTCATTCCGAGTTGTTCGCTCGTTATATTTTTCTCGCAACGGAGAGATTAGTCGCTAATGCGCATGCGCAATGTCCGCAGTGCGACTGCGCCAAGTAAATTTGCTATACAGTTAGGTATTTTACTCACGGCATTACGAGGTTTTTTCTTCGTTCTGGTGATCGTAATGTGATTGACAGGAAGTGGGTGTTTCTGGGCGGAAACTGGCCGTTTTATGGGTGTGTGCGAAAAAACGCTACCGTTTCTGGGAAAAACGCGGGAGTGGCTGGCCGAACGCTGGGAGTGTTTGTGACGTCAAACCAGGAACGAAACTGACTGAACTGATCGCAGATGCCGAGTAAGTCTCGAGCTACTCAGAAACTGCTAAGAAGTGTCTATTCGCAATTTTGCTAATTTTTCGTTCGCAATTTTGATAAGCTAAGATACACTCCCAGTAGGCGGCGGCTTAGCGTGTGCACAGCTGCTAAAAGCAGCTAGCGAGCGAACAACTCGGAATGAGGGCCTATATCTCCGCAATTTTGTTATTTGTCTGTTCACAACTTTGAACTGAATCGGTTACAGAAACATACAGATGCGCTAGTCATGGCCACTACTGGGAACATTTATTCATTTTATAATAGTTGTGTCTTTTTTTTCTTTTTTTTAAATGGAAATTGTATTCCACTTCAAGGTAATAATATAAGCTAAAAAAATGACAGGACTGAGGCAAAAGCAAAATACTCACAATTGTATGTCTCCTATTACTACTATATAATGATGAGACTGGTAATGCGGCAAAACCGAACAGTACAATTAATTCATTGTAACTGTCCCAAGAAAACTAAAGGTTATAGGAAAACTTAATTATTCTAAGGAACAGGGGGAGGGTGGCAAGGGGAGGATGAATTTACGTTCCGTTCACGATGGGTGATTGGGAAATGGGGGCATCAGAACTGTTTTAGGTTTTTGGGAGACAATACATTATTTTCTTTTAAGTCCTGGATGGAACCCATCTCATAATATTGAGCAGGGAGCTGTAATTGATTACATTACAGTGCTGGATCTGAGCAGGGTGCTGTGACTGATTACATTACAGTGCTGGATCTGAGCAGGGTGCTGTGACTGATTACATTACAGTGCTGGATCTGAGCAGGGTGCTGTGACTGATTACATTACAGTGCTGAATCTGAGCAGGGTGCTGTAACTGATTATATTACAGTGCTGGTTCTGAACAGGGCGCTGTAACAGATTACATTACAGTGCTGGATGTGAGCAGGGTGCTGTGACTGATTACATTACAGTGCTGGATGTGAGCAGGGTGCTGTAACTGATTACATTACAGTGCTGAATCTGAGCAGGGTGCTGTAACTGATTATATTACAGTGCTGGTTCTGCACAGGGTGCTGTAACTGATTACATTACAGTGCTGGATGTGAGCAGGGCGCTGTAACTGATTACATTACAGTGCTGGATCTGAGCAGGGCGCTGTAACGGATTACATTACAGTGCTGGATGTGAGCAGGGCGCTGTAACTGATTACATTACAGTGCTGGATCTGAGCAGGGTGCTGTAACTGATTACATTACAGTGCTGGATCTGAGCAGGGCGCTGTAACGGATTACATTACAGTGCTGGGTGTGAGCAGGGTGCTGTAACTGATTACATTACAGTGCTGGATCTGAGCAGGGTGCTGTAACTGATTACGTTACAGTGCTGGATGTGAGCAGGGCGCTGTAACGGATTACATTACAGTGCTGGATGTGAGCAGGGCGCTGTAACTGATTATATTACAGTGCTGGTTCTGCACAGGGTGCTGTAACTGATTACATTACAGTGCTGGATCTGGCGCAGGGTGCTGTAACTGATCACATTACAGTGCTCGAACTGAGCAGGGTGCTGTGACTGATTACATTACAGTGCTGGATCTGAGCAGGGTGCTGTAACTGATCACATTACAGTGCTGGATGTGAGCAGGGTGCTGTGACTGATTACATTACAGTGCTGGATGTGAGCAGGGTGCTGTAACTGATTATATTACAGTGCTGGATCTGAACAGGGTGCTGTAACTGATTACATTACAGTGCTGGATCTGGCGCAGGGTGCTGTAACGGATCACATTACAGTGCTGGATCTGAGCAGGGTGCTGTGACTGATTACATTACAGTGCTGGGTGTGAGCAGGGTGCTGTGACTGATTACATTACAGTGCTGGATGTGAGCAGGGTGCTGTAACTGATTATATTACAGTGCTGTATCTGAGCAGGGCGCTGTAACTGATTACGTTACAGTGCAGGATCTGAGCAGGGCGCTTTAACGGATTACATTACAGTGGTGGATCTGAGCAGGGTGCTGTAACTGATTACATTACAGTGCTGGATCTGGCGCAGGGTTCTGTAACTGATTACATTACAGTGCTGGTTCTGAACAGGGTGCTGTAACTGATTATATTACAGTGCTGTATCTGAGCAGGGCGCTGTAACTGATTACGTTACAATGCAGGATCTGAGCAGGGCGCTTTAACTGATTACATTACAGTGGTGGATCTGAGCAGGGTGCTGTAACTGATTACATTACAGTGCTGGATCTGGCGCAGGGTGCTGTAACTGATTACATTGCAGTGCTGGATCTGAGCAGGGCGCTTTAATGGATTACATTACAGTGGTGGATCTGAGCAGGGAGCTGTAACTGATTACATTACAGTGCTGGATCTGAGCAGGGTGCCTTAACTGATTACATTACAGTGCTGGATGTGAGCAGGGCGCTGTAACAGATTACATTACAGTGCTGGATCTGAGCAGGGCGCTGTAACTGCTTACATTACAGTGCTGGGTCTGAGCAGGGTGCTGTAACTGATTACATTACAGTGCTGGATCTGAGCAGGGTGCTGTAACTGATTACATTACAGTGCTGGGTGTGAGCAGGGCGCTGCAACAGATTACAGTACAGTGCTGGATCTGAGCAGGGTGTTGTAACTGATTACATTACAGTGCTGGATCTGAGCAGGGTGTTGTAACTGATTACATTACAGTGCTGGATCTAAGCAGGGCGCTGTAACGGATTACATTACAGTGCTGGATCTGAGCAGGGTGCTGTAACTGATTACATTACAGTGCTGGATGTGAGCAGGGTGCTGTAACTGATTACATTACAGTGCTGGATCTGAGCAGGGTGCTGTAACTGATTACATTACAGTGCTGGATCTGAACAGGGTGCTGTAACTGATTACATTACAGTGCTGGATCTGAGCAGGGCGCTGTAACGGATTACATTACAGTGCTGGATCTGAGCAGGGTGCTGTAACTGATTACATTACAGTGCTGGATGTGAGCAGGGTGCTGTAACGGATTACATTACAGTGCTGGATCTGAGCAGGGTGCTGTAACCGACTACATTATAGTGCTGGATGTGAGCAGGGTGCTGTAACAGATTACATTACAGTGGTGGATCTGAGCAGGGTGCTGTAACTGATTACATTACAGTGCAGGATCTGAGCAGGGTGCTGTAACTGATTACATTACAGTGCTGGATGTGAGCAGGGCGCTGTAACAGATTACATTACAGTGCTGGATCTGAGCAGGGTGCTGTAACTGATTACATTACAGTGCTGAATCTGAGCAAGGCGCTGTAACTGATTACGTTACAGTGCTGGATCTGAGCAGGTTGCTGTGACTGATTACGTTACAGTGCAGGATCTGAGCAGGGCGCTGTAACTGATTACGTTACAGTGCTGGATCTGAGCAGGGTGCTGTAACTGATTACGTTACAGTGCTGGATCTGAGCAAGGAGCTGTAACTGATTACATTACAGTGCTGGATGTGAGCAGGGCGCTGTAACAGATTAAATTACAGTGCTGGATCTGAGCAGGGTGCTGTAACTGATTACATTACAGTGCTGGATCTGAGCAGGGTGCTGTAACTGATTACGTTGCAGTGCTGGATCTGAGCAGGTTGCTGTAACTGATTACGTTACAGTGTAGGATCTGAGCAGGGCGCTGTAACTGATTACGGTACAGTGCTGGATCTGAGCAGGGTGCTGTAATTGATTACGTTACAGTGCTGGATCTGAGCAGGGAGCTGTAACTGATTACATTTCAGTGCTGGATCTGAGCAGGGTGCTGTAACTGATTACATTACAGTGCTGGATGTGAGCAGGGCGCTGTAACAGATTACATTTCAGTGCTGGATCTGAGCAGGGTGCTGTAACTGATTACATTACAGTGCTGGATGTGAGCAGGGCACTGTAACAGATTACATGACGGTGCTGGGTGTGAGCAGGTCGCTGTAACTGATTACATTACAGTGCTGGATCTGAGCAGGGTGCTGTAACTGATTACATTATAGTGCTGGGTGTGAGCAGGGTCCTGTAACTGATTACATTACAGTGCTGGATCTGAGCAGGGCGCTGTAACTGATTACATTACAGTGCAGGATTTGAGCAAGGTGCTGTAACTGATTACATTACAGTGCTGGATCTGAGCAGGGTGCTGTAACTGATTTCATTACAGTGCTGGGTTTGAGCAGGGTGCTGTAACTGATTACATTACAGTGCTGGATCTGAGCAGGGTGCTGTAACTGATTACATTACAGTGCTGGGTTTGAGCAGGATGCTGTAACTGATTACATTACAGTGCTGGGTTTGAGCAGGGTGCTGTAACTCATTACGTTACAGTGCAGGATCTGAGCAGGGCGCTGTAACTGATTACGTTACAGTGCTGGATCTGAGCAGGGCGCTGTAACTGATTACGTTACAGTGCAGGATCTGAGAAGGATGCTGTAAGTGATTACATTACAGTGCTGGATCTGAGCAGGGTGCTGTAATTGATTACATTTCAGTGCTGGATCTGAGCAGGGTGCTGTAACTGATTACATTACAGTGCTGGATGTGAGCAGGGCGCTGTAACAGATTACATTACGGTGCTGGATGTGAGCAGGGCGCTGTAACAGATTACATTACGGTGCTGGGTGTGAGCAGGGTGCTGTAACTGATTACATTACAGTGCAGGATCTGAGCAGGGCGCTGTAACTGATTACGTTACAGTGCTGGATCTGAGCAGGGTGCTGTAACTGATTACGTTACAGTGCAGGATCTGAGCAGGGTGCTGTAACTGATTACATTACAGTGCTGGATCTGAGCAGGGAGCTGTAACAGATTACATTACAGTGCTGGGTGTGAGCAGGGTGCTGTAACTGATTACATTACAGTGCTGGATCTGAGCAGGGTGCTGTAACTGATTACGTTACAGTGCTGGATCTGAGCAGGGAGCTGTAACTGATTACGTTACAGTGCTGGGTGTGAGCAGGGTGCTGTAACCGACTACATTATAGTGCTGGATGTGAGCAGGGCGCTGTAACTGATTACGTTACAGTGCTGGATCTGAGCAGGGTGCTGTAACTGATTACGTTACAGTGCTGGATCTGAGCAGGGTGCTGTAACTGATTACATTACAGTGCTGGGTGTGAGCAGGGTGCTGTAACTGATTTAATTACAGTGCTGGATCTGAGCAGGGTGCTGTAACTGATTACATTACAGTGCTGGGTTTGAGCAGGATGCTGTAACTGATTACATTACAGTGCTGGGTTTGAGCAGGGTGCTGTAACTGATTACGTTACAGTGCAGGATCTGAGCAGGGAGCTGTAACTGATTACATTACAGTGCTGGATGTGAGCAGGGCGATGTAACTGATTACATTACAGTGCTGGATTTGAGCAGGGTGCTGTAACTGATTACATTACAGTGCTGGGTTTGAGCAGGATGCTGTAACTGATTACATTACAGTGCTGGGTTTGAGCAGGGTGCTGTAACTGATTACGTTACAGTGCAGGATCTGAGCAGGGAGCTGTAACTGATTACATTACAGTGCTGGATGTGAGCAGGGCGCTGTAACTGATTTCATTACAGTGCTGGGTTTGAGCAGGGTGCTGTAACTGATTACATTACAGTGCTGGATCTGAGCAGGGTGCTGTAACTGATTACATTACGGTGTTGGATCTTAACAGGGTGCTGTAACAGATTACATTACAGTGCTGGATCTGAGCAGGGCGCTGTAACTGATTACATTACAGTGCTGGGTGTGAGCAGGGCGCTGCAACAGATTACAGTACAGTGCTGGATCTGAGCAGGGTGTTGTAACTGATTACATTACAGTGCTGGATCTGAGCAGGGTGTTGTAACTGATTACATTACAGTGTTGGATCTAAGCAGGGCGCTGTAACGGATTACATTACAGTGCCGGATGTGAGCAGGGTGCTGTAACTGATTACATTACAGTGCTGGATCTGAGCAGGGTGCTGTAACTGATTACATTACAGTGCTGGATCTGAACAGGGTGCTGCAACTGATTACATTACAGTGCTGGATCTGAGCAGGGCGCTGTAACGGATTACATTACAGTGCAGGATCTGAGCAGGGCGCTGTAACTGATTACATTACAGTGCTGGATGTGAGCAGGGCGCTGTAACAGATTACATTACAGTGCTGGATCTGAGCAGGGTGCTGCAACTGATTACATTACAGTGCTGGATCTAAGCAAGGCGCTGTAACTGATTACGTTACAGTGCTGGATCCGAGCAGGTTGCTGTGACTGATTACGTTACAGTGCAGGATCTGAGCAGGGCGCTGTAACTGATTACATTACAGTGCTGGATCTGAGCAGGGTGCTGTAACTGATTACGTTACAGTGCTGGATCTGAGCAAGGAGCTGTAACTGATTACATTACAGTGCTGGATGTGAGCAGTGCGCTGTAACAGATTAAATTACAGTGCTGGATCTGAGCAGGGTGCTGTAACTGATTACATTACAGTGCTGGATCTGAGCAGGGTGCTGTAACTGATTACGTTACAGTGCTGGATCTGAGCAGGTTGCTGTAACTGATTACGTTACAGTGTAGGATCTGAGCAGGGCGCTGTAACTGATTACGGTACAGTGCTGGATCTGAGCAGGGAGCTGTAACTGATTACATTACAGTGCTGTATGTGAGCAGGGCGCTGTAACAGATTACATTTCAGTGCTGGATCTGAGCAGGGTGCTGAAACTGATTACATTACAGTGCTGGATCTGAGCAGGGCGCTGTAACTGATTACATTACAGTGCTGGATGTGAGCAGGGCACTGTAACAGATTACATGACGGTGCTGGGTGTGAGCAGGGCGCTGTAACTGATTACGTTACAGTGCAGGATCTGAGCAGGGCGCTGTAACTGATTACGTTACAGTGCTGGATCTGAGCAGGGTGCTGTAATTGATTACGTTACAGTGCAGGATCTGAGCAGGGTGCTGTAACTGATTACATTACAGTGCTGGATCTGAGCAGGGAGCTGTAACTGATTACATTACAGTGCTGGGTGTGAGCAGGGTGCTGTAACTGATTACATTACAGTGCTGGATCTGAGCAGGGTGCTGTAACTGATTACATTACAGTGCTGGATCTGAGCAGGGTGCTGTAACTGATTACATTACAGTGCTGGGTGTGAGCAGGGTGCTGTAACTGATTTCATTACAGTGCTGGATCTGAGCAGGGTGCTGTAACTGATTACATTACAGTGCTGAGTTTGAGCAGGGTGCTGTAACTGATTACGTTACAGTGCAGGATCTGAGCAGGGAGCTGTAATTGATTACATTACAGTGCTGGGTTTGAGCAGGGTGCTGTAACTGATTACATTACAGTGCTGGATCTGAGCAGGGTGCTGTAACTGATTACATTATGGTGCTGGGTGTTAGCAGGGAGCTGTAACTGATTACATTACAGTGCTTGATCTGAGCAGGGTGCTGTAACTGATTACATTACAGTGCTGGGTGTGAGCAGGGTGCTGTAACTGATTACATTACAGTGCTGGATCTGAGCAGGGTGCTGTAACTGATTACATTACAGTGCTGGATCTGAGCAGGGTGCTGTAACTGATTACATTATAGTACTGGGTGTGAGCAGGGTGCTGTAACTGATTACATTACAGTGCTGGATCTGAGCAGGGCGCTGTAACTGATTACATTACAGTGCAGGATTTGAGCAAGGTGCTGTAACTGATTACATTACAGTGCTGGATCTGAGCAGGGTGCTGTAACTGATTTCATTACAGTGCTGGGTTTGAGCAGGGTGCTGTAACTGATTACATTACAGTGCTGGATCTGAGCAGGGTGCTGTAACTGATTACATTACAGTGCTGGGTTTGAGCAGGATGCTGTAACTGATTACATTACAGTGCTGGGTTTGAGCAGGGTGCTGTAACTCATTACGTTACAGTGCAGGATCTGAGCAGGGTGCTGTAACTGATTACGTTACAGTGCTGGATCTGAGCAGGGCGCTGTAACTGATTACGTTACAGTGCAGGATCTGAGAAGGATGCTGTAAGTGATTACATTACAGTGCTGGATCTGAGCAGGGTGCTGTAATTGATTACGTTACAGTGCTGGATCTGAGCAGGGAGCTGTAACTGATTACATTACAGTGCAGGATTTGAGCAAGGTGCTGTAACTGATTACATTACAGTGCTGGATCTGAGCAGGGTGCTGTAACTGATTTCATTACAGTGCTGGGTTTGAGCAGCGTGCTGTAACTGATTACATTACAGTGCTGGATCTGAGCAGGGTGCTGTAACTGATTACATTACAGTGCTGGGTTTGAGCAGGATGCTGTAACTGATTACATTACAGTGCTGGGTTTGAGCAGGGTGCTGTAACTGATTACGTTACAGTGCAGGATCTGAGCAGGGAGCTGTAACTGATTACATTACAGTGCTGGATGTGAGCAGGGCGCTGTAACTGATTTCATTACAGTGCTGGGTTTGAGCAGGGTGCTGTAACTGATTACATTACAGTGCTGGATCTGAGCAGGGTGCTGTAACTGATTACATTACGGTGCTGGGTGTTAGCAGGGAGCTGTAACTGATTACATTACAGTGCTGGATCTGAGCAGGGTGCTGTAACTGATTACATTACAGTGCTGGGTGTGAGCAGGGTGCTGTAACTGATTACATTACAGTGCTGGATCTGAGCAGGGTGCTGTAACTGATTACATTATAGTGCTGGGTGTGAGCAGGGTGCTGTAACTGATTACGTTACAGTGCTGGATCTGAGCAGGGCGCTGTAACTGATTACGTTACAGTGCAGGATCTGAGCAAGGTGCTGTAACTGATTACATTGCAGTGTTGGATCTTAACAGGGTGCTGTAACAGATTACATTACAGTGCTGGATCTGAGCAGGGCGCTGTAACTGATTACATTACAGTGCTGGGTGTGAGCAGGGCGCTGCAACAGATTACAGTACAGTGCTGGATCTGAGCAGGGTGTTGTAACTGATTACATTACAGTGCTGGATCTGAGCAGGGTGTTGTAACTGATTACATTACAGTGCTGGATCTAAGCAGGGCGCTGTAACGGATTACATTACAGTGCTGGATCTGAGCAGGGTGCTGTAACTGATTACATTACAGTGCTGGATGTGAGCAGGGTGCTGTAACTGATTACTAGTGTTCACTCTAGGTGTCTTTCACAGGGCGCTGCGCCCTGCCCCTTTTTTAGACACCTGAATGCCGCCCTGCCCATTTGTGTGCGCCCTCCCGCCCCGCACTTTGCTGCCCGCCGGACCCCGCCAAGCCACCGGACACATTACTGCAGTAATCCAGTGTGCTTAATCACAGTCACACTGTCTCCCTGCATGAGAGACAGAGACCTCCGCGGCCCGCCCCGTCTGTACCGCCCCATCTGTCCCGCCCACCTCGTCCGTCCCGCCCGCCCACCTCGTCCGTCCTTAGTTGTCAGCCGCCGCATCTCCCCTCCTCTGCGAGAGACAGGAGGGCTGGGTTTGCCTCTCCCGCCGAGGCAAACCCAGCCCTCCCTCCTCTCTGTGTGCATGGCCAGACACCCGCGGGCAGCCCCCATCTCCCACCAGCCAGTGCCACTAGCCAGCGTACCCATCTACCGGAGTGTGACCCTCAGCTGCCAGAGTGTGAGTAAGTAGATACACACAAAGTAATGAACATGTATTTTAATGCATTGCCATATCCTGCCCCCACCCCCTGCATGTGACCCCATTTACCCCCAGCCTTTGTGTGTGGCACACTTTACCCCCCTCACCCTGGTTTGTGCGCCCCCCCCCCCGTGTGTGTGACACCTTGTGCCCTCCTGCCCCCCCCAACCCCCTGTGTGTGGCCCCACTACCCCTTGTCTTATGTGTGTGCGGAACCATCTACCCCCCCCCCCCCCCCCCTCCTCCTCCAATGTGTCTCAGTGCTCTCTACCTGGTGCAATGTTTCTCGGTGCTCTCTACCTGGTGCAATGTTTCTCGGTGCTCTCTACCTGGTGCAATGTTTCTCGGTGCTCTCTACCTGGTGCAATGTTTCTCGGTGCTCTCTACCTGGTGCAATGTTTCTCGGTGCTCTCTACCTGGTGCAATGTTTCTCGGTGCTCTCTACCTGGTGCAATGTTTCTCGGTGCTCTCTACCTGGTGCAATGTTTCTCAGTGCTCTCTACCTGGTGCAATGTTTCTCGGTGCTCTCTACCTGGTGCAGTGTGTCTCAGTGCTCTCTACCTGGTGCAGTGTGTCTCAGTGCTCTCTACCTGGTGCAGTGTGTCTCAGTGCTCTCTACCTGGTGCAGTGTGTCTCAGTGCTCTCTACCTGGCGCAATGTGTATAACGTGCTCTGCCTGGCGCAAAGTGTAGAATGTGCTCTGCCTGGCGCAATATGTATAACGTGCTCTACCTGTCGCAGTGTGTATAGGAGGTTCTACCTGGTGCAGTGTGTATTAGCTGCACTATTGTGTGGTGTAATGTGAATTGCCACTATTATGTGGCCATGCCCCTAACCCCACGAAAAACAATGCCCCTAAATTTTCGCCTTTGGCGCGCACTGCCCATTCTTTATCATGTGGGAATGGGAGGACCAAGCATTATAGTATGTACCTAATTTTGCCCTTCTAATTGAAAAATGTGCCCTCCCGAACGAAAAATGTGCCCTCCCGAATGAAAAATGTGCCCTACCCGTGATCAGCACCCTGCCCTAAAAAATTCCTAGAGTGAACACTATGATTACATTACAGTGCTGGATCTGAGCAGGGTGCTGTAACTGATTACATTACAGTGCTGGATCTGAACAGGGTGCTGTAACTGATTACATTACAGTGCTGGATCTGAGCAGGGCGCTGTAACGGATTACATTACAGTGCTGGATCTGAGCAGGGTGCTGTAACTGATTACATTACAGTGCTGGATGTGAGCAGGGTGCTGTAACGGATTACATTACAGTGCTGGATCTGAGCAGGGTGCTGTAACCGACTACATTATAGTGCTGGATGTGAGCAGGGTGCTGTAACAGATTACATTACAGTGGTGGATCTGAGCAGGGTGCTGTAACTGATTACATTACAGTGCAGGATCTGAGCAGGGCGCTGTAACTGATTACATTACAGTGCTGAATGTGAGCAGGGCGCTGTAACAGATTACATTACAGTGCTGGATCTGAGCAGGGTGCTGTAACTGATTACATTACAGTGCTGGATCTGAGCAAGGCGCTGTAACTGATTACGTTACAGTGCTGGATCCGAGCAGGTTGCTGTGACTGATTACGTTACAGTGCAGGATCTGAGCAGGGTGCTGTAACTGATTACATTACAGTGCTGGGTTTGAGCAGGATGCTGTAACTGATTACATTACAGTGCTGGGTGTGAGCAGGGTGCTGTAACTGATTACATTACAGTGCTGGATCTGAGCAGGGTGCTGTAACTGATTACATTATAGTGCTTGGTGTGAGCAGGGTGCTGTAACTTATTACATTACAGTGCTGGATCTGAGCAGGGCGCTGTAACTGATTACGTTACAGTGCAGGATCTGAGCAAGGTGCTGTAACTGATTACATTACAGTGCTGGATCTGAGCAGGGTGCTGTAATTGATTACGTTACAGTGCTGGATCTGAGCAGGGAGCTGTAACTGATTACATTACAGTGCTGGATGTGAGCAGGGCGCTGTAACAGATTACATTTCAGTGCTGGATCTGAGCAGGGTGCTGTAACTGATTACATTACAGTGATGGATCTAAGCAGGGCGCTGTAACTGATTACATTACAGTGCTGGATGTGAGCAGGGCGCTGTAACAGATTACATTACGGTGCTGGGTGTGAGCAGGGTGCTGTAACTGATTACATTACAGTGCTGGATCTGAGCAGGGCGCTGTAACTGATTACGTTACTGTGCAGGATCTGAGCAGGGTGCTGTAACTGATTACGTTACAGTGCAGGATCTGAGCAGGGTGCTGTAACTGATTACGTTACAGTGCTGGATCTGAGCAAGGAGCTGTAACTGATTACATTACAGTGCTGGATGTGAGCAGGGCGCTGTAACAGATTAAATTACAGTGCTGGATCTGAGCAGGGTGCTGTAACTGATTACATTACAGTGCTGGATCTGAGCAGGGTGCTGTAACTGATTACGTTACAGTGCTGGATCTGAGCAGGTTGCTGTAACTGATTACGTTACAGTGTAGGATCTGAGCAGGGCGCTGTAACTGATTACGGTACAGTGCTGGATCTGAGCAGGGTGCTGTAATTGATTACGTTACAGTGCTGGATCTGAGCAGGGAGCTGTAACTGATTACATTACAGTGCTGGATGTGAGCAGGGCGCTGTAACAGATTACATTTCAGTGCTGGATCTGAGCAGGGTGCTGTAACTGATTACATTACAGTGCTGGATCTGAGCAGGGCGCTGTAACTGATTACATTACAGTGCTGGATGTGAGCAGGGCACTGTAACAGATTACATGACGGTGCTGGGTGTGAGCAGGTCGCTGTAACTGATTACGTTACAGTGCAGGATCTGAGCAGGGCGCTGTAACTGATTACGTTACAGTGCTGGATCTGAGCAGGGTGCTGTAACTGATTACGTTACAGTGCAGGATCTGAGCAGGGTGCTGTAACTGATTACATTACAGTGCTGGATCTGAGCAGGGAGCTGTAACTGATTACATTACAGTGCTGGGTGTGAGCAGGGTGCTGTAACTGATTACATTACAGTGCTGGATCTGAGCAGGGTGCTGTAACTGATTACATTATAGTGCTGGGTGTGAGCAGGGTGCTGTAACTGATTACATTACAGTGCTGGATCTGAGCAGGGCGCTGTAACTGATTACATTACAGTGCAGGATTTGAGCAAGGTGCTGTAACTGATTACATTACAGTGCTGGGTTTGAGCAGGGTGCTGTAACTGATTACATTACAGTGCTGGATCTGAGCAGGGTGCCGTAACTGATTACGTTACAGTGCAGGATCTGAGCAAGGTGCTGTAACTGATTACATTACAGTGTTGGATCTTAACAGGGTGCTGTAACTGATAACATTACAGTGCTGGATCTGAGCAGGGTGCTGTAACCGACTACATTATAGTGCTGGATGTGAGCAGGGTGCTGTAACAGATTACATTACAGTGGTGGATCTGAGCAGGGTGCTGTAACTGATTACATTACAGTGCAGGATCTGAGCAGGGCGCTGTAACTGATTACATTACAGTGCTGAATGTGAGCAGGGCGCTGTAACAGATTACATTACAGTGCTGGATCTGAGCAGGGTGCTGTAACTGATTACATTACAGTGCTGGATCTGAGCAAGGCGCTGTAACTGATTACGTTACAGTGCTGGATCTGAGCAGGTTGCTGTAACTGATTACGTTACAGTGCAGGATCTGAGCAGGGCGCTGTAACTGATTACGTTACAGTGCTGGATCTGAGCAGGGTGCTGTAACTGATTACGTTACAGTGCTGGATCTGAGCAAGGAGCTGTAACTGATTACCTTACAGTGCTGGATGTGAGCAGGGCGCTGTAACAGATTAAATTACAGTGCTGGATCTGAGCAGGGTGCTGTGACTGATTACATTACAGTGCTGGATCTGAGCAGGGTGCTGTAACTGATTACGTTACAGTGCTGGATCTGAGCATGGTGCTGTAATTGATTACGTTACAGTGCTGGATCTGAGCAGGGAGCTGTAACTGATTACATTACAGTGCTGGATGTGAGCAGGGCGCTGTAACAGATTACATTTCAGTGCTGGATCTGAGCAGGGTGCTGTAACTGATTACATTACAGTGCTGGATCTGAGCAGGGCGCTGTAACTGATTACATTACAGTGCTGGATGTGATCAGGGCACTGTAACAGATTACATTACGGTGCTGGGTGTGAGCAGGGTGCTGTAACTGATTACATTACAGTGCTGGATCTGAGCAGGGCGCTGTAACTGATTACGTTACAGTGCAGGATCTGAGCAGGGCGCTGTAACTGATTACGTTACAGTGCTGGATCTGAGCAGGGTGCTGTAACTGATTACGTTACAGTGCTGGATCTGAGCAGGGTGCTGTAACTGATTACATTACAGTGCTGGGTGTGAGCAGGGTGCTGTAACTGATTTAATTACAGTGCTGGATCTGAGCAGGGTGCTGTAACTGATTACATTACAGTGCTGGGTTTGAGCAGGATGCTGTAACTGATTACATTACAGTGCAGGATCTGAGCAGGGAGCTGTAACTGATTACATTACAGTGCTGGATGTGAGCAGGGCGATGTAACTGATTTCATTACAGTGCTGGGTTTGAGCAGGGTGCTGTAACTGATTACATTACAGTGCTGGATCTGAGCAGGGTGCTGTAACTGATTACATTATGGTGCTGGGTGTTAGCAGGGAGCTGTAACTGATTACATTACAGTGCTGGATCTGAGCAGGGTGCTGTAACTGATTACATTACAGTGCTGGGTGTGAGCAGGGTGCTGTAACTGATTACATTACAGTGCTGGGTGTGAGCAGGGTGCTGTAACTGATTACATTATAGTGCTGGGTGTGAGCAGGGCGCTGTAACTGATTACATTACAGTGCAGGATTTGAGCAAGGTGCTGTAACTGATTACATTACAGTGTTGGATCTGAGCAGGGTGCTGTAACTGATTACATTACAGTGCTGGATCTGAGCAGGGTGCTGTAACTGATTACATTACAGTGCTGGGTTTGAGCAGGATGCTGTAACTGATTACATTACAGTGCTGGGTTTGAGCAGGGTGCTGTAACTGATTACGTTACAGTGCAGGATCTGAGCAGGGCGCTGTAACTGATTACGTTACAGTGCTGGATCTGAGCAGGGCGCTGTAACTGATTACGTTACAGTGCAGGATCTGAGAAGGATGCTGTAACTGATTACATTACAGTGCTGGATCTGAGCAGGGTGCTGTAATTGATTACGTTACAGTGCTGGATCTGAGCAGGGAGCTGTAACTGATTACATTACAGTGCTGGATGTGAGCAGGGCGCTGTAACAGATTACATTTCAGTGCTGGATCTGAGCAGGGTGCTGTAACTGATTACATTACAGTGCTGGATCTGAGCAGGGTGCTGTAACTGATTACATTACAGTGCTGGATGTGAGCAGGGCGCTGTAACAGATTACATTACGGTGATGGGTGTGAGCAGGGTGCTGTAACTGATTACATTACAGTGCTGGATCTGAGCAGGGCGCTGTAACTGATTACGTTACAGTGCTGGATCTGAGCAGGGCGCTGTAACTGATTACGTTACAGTGCTGGATCTGAGCAGGGTGCTGTAACTGATTACGTTACAGTGCTGGATCTGAGCAAGGAGCTGTAACTGATTACATTACAGTGCTGGATGTGAGCAGGGCGCTGTAACAGATTAAATTACAGTGCTGGATCTGAGCAGGGTGCTGTAACTGATTACATTACAGTGCTGGATCTGAGCAGGGTGCTGTAACTGATTACGTTACAGTGCTGGATCTGAGCAGGTTGCTGTAACTGATTACGTTACAGTGTAGGATCTGAGCAGGGCGCTGTAACTGATTACGGTACAGTGCTGGATCTGAGCAGGGTGCTGTAATTGATTACGTTACAGTGCTGGATCTGAGCAGGGAGCTGTAACTGATTACATTACAGTGCTGGATGTGAGCAGGGCGCTGTAACAGATTACATTTCAGTGCTGGATCTGAGCAGGGTGCTGTAACTGATTACATTACAGTGCTGGATCTGAGCAGGGCGCTGTAACTGATTACATTACAGTGCTGGATGTGAGCAGGGCACTGTAACAGATTACATGACGGTGCTGGGTGTGAGCAGGTCGCTGTAACTGATTACGTTACAGTGCAGGATCTGAGCAGGGGGCTGTAACTGATTACGTTACAGTGCTGGATCTGAGCAGGGTGCTGTAACTGATTACGTTACAGTGCAGGATCTGAGCAGGGTGCTGTAACTGATTACATTACAGTGCTGGATCTGAGCAGGGAGCTGTAACTGATTACATTACAGTGCTGGGTGTGAGCAGGGTGCTGTAACTGATTACATTACAGTGCTGGATCTGAGCAGGGTGCTGTAACTGATTACATTATAGTGCTGGGTGTGAGCAGGGTGCTGTAACTGATTACATTACAGTGCTGGATCTGAGCAGGGCGCTGTAACTGATTACATTACAGTGCAGGATTTGAGCAAGGTGCTGTAACTGATTACATTACAGTGCTGGGTTTGAGCAGGGTGCTGTAACTGATTACATTACAGTGCTGGATCTGAGCAGGGTGCCGTAACTGATTACGTTACAGTGCAGGATCTGAGCAAGGTGCTGTAACTGATTACATTACAGTGTTGGATCTTAACAGGGTGCTGTAACTGATAACATTACAGTGCTGGATCTGAGCAGGGTGCTGTAACCGACTACATTATAGTGCTGGATGTGAGCAGGGTGCTGTAACAGATTACATTACAGTGGTGGATCTGAGCAGGGTGCTGTAACTGATTACATTACAGTGCAGGATCTGAGCAGGGCGCTGTAACTGATTACATTACAGTGCTGAATGTGAGCAGGGCGCTGTAACAGATTACATTACAGTGCTGGATCTGAGCAGGGTGCTGTAACTGATTACATTACAGTGCTGGATCTGAGCAAGGCGCTGTAACTGATTACGTTACAGTGCTGGATCTGAGCAGGTTGCTGTAACTGATTACGTTACAGTGCAGGATCTGAGCAGGGCGCTGTAACTGATTACGTTACAGTGCTGGATCTGAGCAGGGTGCTGTAACTGATTACGTTACAGTGCTGGATCTGAGCAAGGAGCTGTAACTGATTACATTACAGTGCTGGATGTGAGCAGGGCGCTGTAACAGATTAAATTACAGTGCTGGATCTGAGCAGGGTGCTGTGACTGATTACATTACAGTGCTGGATCTGAGCAGGGTGCTGTAACTGATTACGTTACAGTGCTGGATCTGAGCAGGTTGCTGTAACTGATTACGTTACAGTGTAGGATCTGGGCAGGGCGCTGTAACTGATTACGTTACAGTGCTGGATCTGAGCATGGTGCTGTAATTGATTACGTTACAGTGCTGGATCTGAGCAGGGAGCTGTAACTGATTACATTACAGTGCTGGATGTGAGCAGGGCGCTGTAACAGATTACATTTCAGTGCTGGATCTGAGCAGGGTGCTGTAACTGATTACATTACAGTGCTGGATCTGAGCAGGGCGCTGTAACTGATTACATTACAGTGCTGGATGTGATCAGGGCACTGTAACAGATTACATTACGGTGCTGGGTGTGAGCAGGGTGCTGTAACTGATTACATTACAGTGCTGGATCTGAGCAGGGCGCTGTAACTGATTACGTTACAGTGCAGGATCTGAGCAGGGCGCTGTAACTGATTACGTTACAGTGCTGGATCTGAGCAGGGTGCTGTAACTGATTACGTTACAGTGCTGGATCTGAGCAGGGTGCTGTAACTGATTACATTACAGTGCTGGGTGTGAGCAGGGTGCTGTAACTGATTTAATTACAGTGCTGGATCTGAGCAGGGTGCTGTAACTGATTACATTACAGTGCTGGGTTTGAGCAGGATGCTGTAACTGATTACATTACAGTGCTGGGTTTGAGCAGGGTGCTGTAACTGATTACGTTACAGTGCAGGATCTGAGCAGGGAGCTGTAACTGATTACATTACAGTGCTGGATGTGAGCAGGGCGATGTAACTGATTTCATTACAGTGCTGGGTTTGAGCAGGGTGCTGTAACTGATTACATTACAGTGCTGGATCTGAGCAGGGTGCTGTAACTGATTACATTATGGTGCTGGGTGTTAGCAGGGAGCTGTAACTGATTACATTACAGTGCTGGATCTGAGCAGGGTGCTGTAACTGATTACATTACAGTGCTGGGTGTGAGCAGGGTGCTGTAACTGATTACATTACAGTGCTGGGTGTGAGCAGGGTGCTGTAACTGATTACATTATAGTGCTGGGTGTGAGCAGGGCGCTGTAACTGATTACATTACAGTGCAGGATTTGAGCAAGGTGCTGTAACTGATTACATTACAGTGTTGGATCTGAGCAGGGTGCTGTAACTGATTACATTACAGTGCTGGATCTGAGCAGGGTGCTGTAACTGATTACATTACAGTGCTGGGTTTGAGCAGGATGCTGTAACTGATTACATTACAGTGCTGGGTTTGAGCAGGGTGCTGTAACTGATTACGTTACAGTGCAGGATCTGAGCAGGGCGCTGTAACTGATTACGTTACAGTGCTGGATCTGAGCAGGGCGCTGTAACTGATTACGTTACAGTGCAGGATCTGAGAAGGATGCTGTAACTGATTACATTACAGTGCTGGATCTGAGCAGGGTGCTGTAATTGATTACGTTACAGTGCTGGATCTGAGCAGGGAGCTGTAACTGATTACATTACAGTGCTGGATGTGAGCAGGGCGCTGTAACAGATTACATTTCAGTGCTGGATCTGAGCAGGGTGCTGTAACTGATTACATTACAGTGCTGGATCTGAGCAGGGTGCTGTAACTGATTACATTACAGTGCTGGATGTGAGCAGGGCGCTGTAACAGATTACATTACGGTGATGGGTGTGAGCAGGGTGCTGTAACTGATTACATTACAGTGCTGGATCTGAGCAGGGCGCTGTAACTGATTACGTTACAGTGCTGGATCTGAGCAGGGCGCTGTAACTGATTACGTTACAGTGCTGGATCTGAGCAGGGTGCTGTAACTGATTACGTTACAGTGCAGGATCTGAGCAGGGTGCTGTAACTGATTACATTACAGTGCTGGATCTGAGCAGGGAGCTGTAACTGATTACATTACAGTGCTGGGTGTGAGCAGGGTGCTGTAACTGATTACATTACAGTGCTGGATCTGAGCAGGGTGCTGTAACTGATTACATTACAGTGCTGGATCTGAGCAGGGTGCTGTAACTGATGACATTACAGTGCTGGGTGTGAGCAGGGTGCTGTAACTGATTTCATTACAGTGCTGGGTTTGAGCAGCGTGCTGTAACTGATTACATTACAGTGCTGGATCTGAGCAGGGTGCTGTAACTGATTACATTACAGTGCTGGGTTTGAGCAGGATGCTGTAACTGATTACATTACAGTGCTGGGTTTGAGCAGGGTGCTGTAACTGATTACGTTACAGTGCAGGATCTGAGTAGGGAGCTGTAACTGATTACATTACAGTGCTGGATGTGAGCAGGGCGCTGTAACTGATTTCATTACAGTGCTGGGTTTGAGCAGGGTGCTGTAACTGATTACATTACAGTGCTGGATCTGAGCAGGGTGCTGTAACTGATTACATTACGGTGCTGGGTGTTAGCAGGGAGCTGTAACTGATTACATTACAGTGCTGGATCTGAGCAGGGTGCTGTAACTGATTACATTACAGTGCTGGGTGTGAGCAGGGTGCTGTAACTGATTACATTACAGTGCTGGATCTGAGCAGGGTGCTGTAACTGATTACATTATAGTGCTTGGTGTGAGCAGGGTGCTGTAACTTATTACATTACAGTGCTGGATCTGAGCAGGGCGCTGTAACTGATTACGTTACAGTGCAGGATCTGAGCAAGGTGCTGTAACTGATTACATTACAGTGTTGGATCTTAACAGGGTGCTGTAACTGATAACATTACAGTGCTGGATCTGAGCAGGGTGCTGTAACCGATTTCATTACAGTGCTGGGTTTGAGCAGGGTGCTGTAACTGATTACATTACAGTGCTGGATCTGAGCAGGGTACTGTAACTGATTACGTTACAGTGCAGGATCTGAGCAGGGCGCTGTAACTGATTACGTTACAGTGCTGGATCTGAGCAGGGCGCTGTAACTGATTACGTTACAGTGCAGGATCTGAGCAAGGTGCTGTAACTGAGTACATTACAGTGTTGGATCTTAACAGGGTGCTGTAACCGATTTCATTACAGTGCTGGGTTTGAGCAGGATGCTGTAACTGATTACATTACAGTGCTGGGTTTGAGCAGGGTGCTGTAACTGATTACGTTACAGTGCAGGATCTGAGCAGGGCGCTGTAACTGATTACGTTACAGTGCTGGATCTGAGCAGGGCGCTTTAACTGATTACGTTACAGTGCAGGATCTGAGCAGGGCGCTGTAACTGATTACGTTACAGTGCTCGATTTGAGCAGGGTGCTGTAACTGATTACATAACAGTGTTGGATCTTAACAGGGTGCTGTAACTGATTACATTACAGTGCTGGATCTGAGCAGGGTGCTGTAACTGATTTCATTACAGTGCTGGGTTTGAGCAGGGTGCTGTAACTGATTACATTATGGTGCTGGGTGTTAGCAGGGAGCTGTAACTGATTACATTACAGTGCTGGATCTGAGCAGGGTGCTGTAACTGATTACATTACAGTGCTGGGTGTGAGCAGGGTGCTGTAACTGATTACATTACAGTGCAGGATCTGAGCAGGGTGCTGTAGCTGATTACATTATAGTGCTGGGTGTGAGCAGGGTGCTGTAACTGATTAAATTACAGTGCTGGATCTGAGCACGGCGCTGTAACTGATTACATTACAGTGCAGGATTTGAGCAAGGTGCTGTAACTGATTACATTACAGTGCTGGATCTGAGCAGGGTGCTGTAACTGATTACATTACAGTGCTGGGTTTGAGCAGGATGCTGTAACAGATTACATTACAGTGCTGGGTTTGAGCAGGGTGCTGTAACTCATTACGTTACAGTGCAGGATCTGAGCAAGGCGCTGTAACTGATTACGTTACAGTGCTGGATCTGAGCAGGGCGCTGTAACTGATTACGTTACAGTGCAGGATCTGAGAAGGATGCTGTAACTGATTACATTACAGTGCTGGATCTGAGCAGGGTGCTGTAATTGATTACGTTACAGTGCTGGATCTGAGCAGGGAGCTGTAACAGATTACATTTCAGTGCTGGATCTGAGCAGGGTGCTGTAACTGATTACATTACAGTGCTGGATCTGAGCAGGGTGCTGTAACTGATTACATTACGGTGCTGGGTGTTAGCAGGGAGCTGTAACTGATTACATTACAGTGCTGGATCTGAGCAGGGTGCTGTAACTGATTACATTACAGTGCTGGGTGTGAGCAGGGTGCTGTAACTGATTACATTACAGTGCTGGATCTGAGCAGGGTGCTGTAACTGATTACATTATAGTGCTTGGTGTGAGCAGGGTGCTGTAACTTATTACATTACAGTGCTGGATCTGAGCAGGGCGCTGTAACTGATTACGTTACAGTGCAGGATCTGAGCAAGGTGCTGTAACTGATTACATTACAGTGTTGGATCTTAACAGGGTGCTGTAACTGATAACATTACAGTGCTGGATCTGAGCAGGGTGCTGTAACCGATTTCATTACAGTGCTGGGTTTGAGCAGGGTGCTGTAACTGATTACATTACAGTGCTGGATCTGAGCAGGGTACTGTAACTGATTACGTTACAGTGCAGGATCTGAGCAGGGCGCTGTAACTGATTACGTTACAGTGCTGGATCTGAGCAGGGCGCTGTAACTGATTACGTTACAGTGCAGGATCTGAGCAAGGTGCTGTAACTGAGTACATTACAGTGTTGGATCTTAACAGGGTGCTGTAACCGATTTCATTACAGTGCTGGGTTTGAGCAGGATGCTGTAACTGATTACATTACAGTGCTGGGTTTGAGCAGGGTGCTGTAACTGATTACGTTACAGTGCAGGATCTGAGCAGGGCGCTGTAACTGATTACGTTACAGTGCTGGATCTGAGCAGGGCGCTTTAACTGATTACGTTACAGTGCAGGATCTGAGCAGGGCGCTGTAACTGATTACGTTACAGTGCTCGATTTGAGCAGGGTGCTGTAACTGATTACATAACAGTGTTGGATCTTAACAGGGTGCTGTAACTGATTACATTACAGTGCTGGATCTGAGCAGGGTGCTGTAACTGATTTCATTACAGTGCTGGGTTTGAGCAGGGTGCTGTAACTGATTACATTATGGTGCTGGGTGTTAGCAGGGAGCTGTAACTGATTACATTACAGTGCTGGATCTGAGCAGGGTGCTGTAACTGATTACATTACAGTGCTGGGTGTGAGCAGGGTGCTGTAACTGATTACATTACAGTGCAGGATCTGAGCAGGGTGCTGTAGCTGATTACATTATAGTGCTGGGTGTGAGCAGGGTGCTGTAACTGATTAAATTACAGTGCTGGATCTGAGCACGGCGCTGTAACTGATTACATTACAGTGCAGGATTTGAGCAAGGTGCTGTAACTGATTACATTACAGTGCTGGATCTGAGCAGGGTGCTGTAACTGATTACATTACAGTGCTGGGTTTGAGCAGGATGCTGTAACAGATTACATTACAGTGCTGGGTTTGAGCAGGGTGCTGTAACTCATTACGTTACAGTGCAGGATCTGAGCAAGGCGCTGTAACTGATTACGTTACAGTGCTGGATCTGAGCAGGGCGCTGTAACTGATTACGTTACAGTGCAGGATCTGAGAAGGATGCTGTAACTGATTACATTACAGTGCTGGATCTGAGCAGGGTGCTGTAATTGATTACGTTACAGTGCTGGATCTGAGCAGGGAGCTGTAACAGATTACATTTCAGTGCTGGATCTGAGCAGGGTGCTGTAACTGATTACATTACAGTGATGGATCTAAGCAGGGCGCTGTAACTGATTACATTACAGTGCTGGATGTGAGCAGGGCGCTGTAACAGATTACATTACGGTGCTGGGTGTGAGCAGGGTGCTGTAACTGATTACATTACAGTGCTGGATCTGAGCAGGGCGCTGTAACTGATTACGTTACAGTGCAGGATCTGAGCAGGGTGCTGTAACTGATTACGTTACAGTGCAGGATCTGAGCAGGGTGCTGTAACTGATTACGTTACAGTGCTGGATCTGAGCAAGGAGCTGTAACTGATTACATTACAGTGCTGGATGTGAGCAGGGCGCTGTAACAGATTAAATTACAGTGCTGGATCTGAGCAGGGTGCTGTAACTGATTACATTACAGTGCTGGATCTGAGCAGGGTGCTGTAACTGATTACGTTACAGTGCTGGATCTGAGCAGGTTGCTGTAACTGATTACGTTACAGTGTAGGATCTGAGCAGGGCGCTGTAACTGATTACGGTACAGTGCTGGATCTGAGCAGGGTGCTGTAATTGATTACGTTACAGTGCTGGATCTGAGCAGGGAGCTGTAACTGATTACATTACAGTGCTGGATGTGAGCAGGGCGCTGTAACAGATTACATTTCAGTGCTGGATCTGAGCAGGGTGCTGTAACTGATTACATTACAGTGCTGGATCTGAGCAGGGCGCTGTAACTGATTACATTACAGTGCTGGATGTGAGCAGGGCACTGTAACAGATTACATGACGGTGCTGGGTGTGAGCAGGTCGCTGTAACTGATTACGTTACAGTGCAGGATCTGAGCAGGGCGCTGTAACTGATTACGTTACAGTGCTGGATCTGAGCAGGGTGCTGTAACTGATTACGTTACAGTGCAGGATCTGAGCAGGGTGCTGTAACTGATTACATTACAGTGCTGGATCTGAGCAGGGAGCTGTAACTGATTACATTACAGTGCTGGGTGTGAGCAGGGTGCTGTAACTGATTACATTACAGTGCTGGATCTGAGCAGGGTGCTGTAACTGATTACATTATAGTGCTGGGTGTGAGCAGGGTGCTGTAACTGATTACATTACAGTGCTGGATCTGAGCAGGGCGCTGTAACTGATTACATTACAGTGCAGGATTTGAGCAAGGTGCTGTAACTGATTACATTACAGTGCTGGATCTGAGCAGGGTGCTGTAACTGATTTCATTACAGTGCTGGGTTTGAGCAGGGTGCTGTAACTGATTAAATTACAGTGCTGGATCTGAGCAGGGTGCTGTAACTGATTACATTACAGTGCTGGGTTTGAGCAGGATGCTGTAACTGATTACATTACAGTGCTGGGTTTGAGCAGGGTGCTGTAACTCATTACGTTACAGTGCAGGATCTGAGCAGGGCGCTGTAACTGATTATGTTACAGTGCTGGATCTGAGCAGGGCGCTGTAACTGATTACGTTACAGTGCAGGATCTGAGAAGGATGCTTTAAGTGATTACATTACAGTGCTGGATCTGAGCAGGGTGCTGTAATTGATTACGTTACAGTGCTGGATGTGAGCAGGGCGCTGTAACTGATTACATTTCAGTGCTGGATCTGAGCAGGGTGCTGTAACTGATTACATTACAGTGCTGGATGTGAGCAGGGCGCTGTAACAGATTACATTACGGTGCTGGATGTGAGCAGGGCGCTGTAACAGATTACATTACGGTGCTGGGTGTGAGCAGGGTGCTGTAACTGATTACATTACAGTGCAGGATCTGAGCAGGGCGCTGTAACTGATTACGTTACAGTGCTGGATCTGAGCAGGGTGCTGTAACTGATTACGTTACAGTGCAGGATCTGAGCAGGGTGCTGTAACTGATTACATTACAGTGCTGGATCTGAGCAGGGAGCTGTAACAGATTACATTACAGTGCTGGGTGTGAGCAGGGTGCTGTAACTGATTACATTACAGTGCTGGATCTGAGCAGGGTGCTGTAACTGATTACGTTACAGTGCTGGATCTGAGCAGGGAGCTGTAACTGATTACGTTACAGTGCTGGGTGTGAGCAGGGTGCTGTAACCGTCTACATTATAGTGCTGGATGTGAGCAGGGTGCTGTAACAGATTACATTACAGTGGTGGATCTGAGCAGGGTGCTGTAACTGATTACATTACAGTGCTGGATGTGAGCAGGGTGCTGTAACTGATTACATTACAGTGCTGGGTGTGAGCAGGGTGCTGTAACTGATTTCATTACAGTGCTGGGTTTGAGCAGCGTGCTGTAACTGATTACATTACAGTGCTGGATTTGAGCAGGGTGCTGTAACTGATTACATTACAGTGCTGGGTTTGAGCAGGATGCTGTAACTGATTACATTACAGTGCTGGGTTTGAGCAGGGTGCTGTAACTGATTACGTTACAGTGCAGGATCTGAGCAGGGAGCTGTAACTGATTACATTACAGTGCTGGATGTGAGCAGGGCGCTGTAACTGATTTCATTACAGTGCTGGGTTTGAGCAGGGTGCTGTAACTGATTACATTACAGTGCTGGATCTGAGCAGGGTGCTGTAACTGATTACATTACGGTGTTGGATCTTAACAGGGTGCTGTAACAGATTACATTACAGTGCTGGATCTGAGCAGGGCGCTGTAACTGATTACATTACAGTGCTGGGTGTGAGCAGGGCGCTGCAACAGATTACAGTACAGTGCTGGATCTGAGCAGGGTGTTGTAACTGATTACATTACAGTGCTGGATCTGAGCAGGGTGTTGTAACTGATTACATTACAGTACTGGATCTAAGCAGGGCGCTGTAACGGATTACATTACAGTGCTGGATGTGAGCAGGGTGCTGTAACTGATTACATTACAGTGCTGGATCTGAGCAGGGTGCTGTAACTGATTACATTACAGTGCTGGATCTGAACAGGGTGCGGTAACTGATTACATTACAGTGCTGGATCTGAGCAGGGCGCTGTAACGGATTACATTACAGTGCTGGATCTGAGCAGGGTGCTGTAAATGATTACATTACAGTGCTGGATCTGAGCAGGGCGCTGTAACGGATTACATTACAGTGCTGGATCTGAGCAGGGTGCTGTAACTGATTACATTACAGTGCTGGATGTGAGCAGGGTGCTGTAACGGATTACATTACAGTGCTGGATCTGAGCAGGGTGCTGTAACCGACTACATTATAGTGCTGGATGTGAGCAGGGTGCTGTAACAGATTACATTACAGTGGTGGATCTGAGCAGGGTGCTGTAACTGATTACATTACAGTGCAGGATCTGAGCAGGGCGCTGTAACTGATTACATTACAGTGCTGGATGTGAGCAGGGCGCTGTAACAGATTACATTACAGTGCTGGATCTGAGCAGGGTGCTGTAACTGATTACATTACAGTGCTGGATCTGAGCAAGGCGCTGTAACTGATTACGTTACAGTGCTGGATCCGAGCAGGTTGCTGTGACTGATTACGTTACAGTGCAGGATCTGAGCAGGGCGCTGTAACTGATTACGTTACAGTGCTGGATCTGAGCAGGGTGCTGTAACTGATTACGTTACAGTGCTGGATCTGAGCAAGGAGCTGTAACTGATTACATTACAGTGCTGGATGTGAGCAGGGCGCTGTAACAGATTAAATTACAGTGCTGGATCTGAGCAGGGTGCTGTAACTGATTACATTACAGTGCTGGATCTGAGCAGGGTGCTGTAACTGATTACGTTACAGTGCTTGATCTGAGCAGGTTGCTGTAAATGATTACGTTACAGTGTAGGATCTGAGCAGGGCGCTGTAACTGATTACGGTACAGTGCTGGATCTGAGCAGGGTGCTGTAATTGATTACGTTACAGTGCTGGATCTGAGCAGGGAGCTGTAACTGATTACATTACAGTGCTGTATGTGAGCAGGGCGCTGTAACAGATTACATTTCAGTACTGGATCTGAGCAGGGTGCTGAAACTGATTACATTACAGTGCTGGATCTGAGCAGGGCGCTGTAACTGATTACATTACAGTGCTGGATGTGAGCAGGGCACTGTAACAGATTACATGACGGTGCTGGGTGTGAGCAGGGCGCTGTAACTGATTACGTTACAGTGCAGGATCTGAGCAGGGCGCTGTAACTGATTACGTTACAGTGCTGGATCTGAGCAGGGTGCTGTAACTGATTACGTTACAGTGCAGGATCTGAGCAGGGTGCTGTAACTGATTACATTACAGTGCTGGATCTGAGCAGGGAGCTGTAACTGATTACATTACAGTGCTGGGTGTGAGCAGGGTGCTGTAACTGATTACATTACAGTGCTGGATCTGAGCAGGGTGCTGTAACTGATTACATTACAGTGCTGGATCTGAGCAGGGTGCTGTAACTGATTACATTACAGTGCTGGGTGTGAGCAGGGTGCTGTAACTGATTTCATTACAGTGCTGGATCTGAGCAGGGTGCTGTAACTGATTACATTACAGTACTGGGTTTGAGCAGGATGCTGTAACTGATTACATTACAGTGCTGAGTTTGAGCAGGGTGCTGTAACTGATTACGTTACAGTGCAGGATCTGAGCAGGGAGCTGTAATTGATTACATTACAGTGCTGGATGTGAGCAGGGCGCTGTAACTGATTTCATTACAGTGCTGGGTTTGAGCAGGGTGCTGTAACTGATTACATTACAGTGCTGGATCTGAGCAGGGTGCTGTAACTGATTACATTATGGTGCTGGGTGTTAGCAGGGAGCTGTAACTGATTACATTACAGTGCTTGATCTGAGCAGGGTGCTGTAACTGATTACATTACAGTGCTGGGTGTGAGCAGGGTGCTGTAACTGATTACATTACAGTGCTGGATCTGAGCAGGGTGCTGTAACTGATTACATTATAGTGCTGGGTTTGAGCAGGGTGCTGTAACTGATTACATTACAGTGCTGGATCTGAGCAGGGTGCTGTAACTGATTACATTACAGTGCTGGGTTTGAGCAGGATGCTGTAACTGATTACATTACAGTGCTGGGTTTGAGCAGGGTGCTGTAACTCATTACGTTACAGTGCAGGATCTGAGCAGGGCGCTGTAACTGATTACGTTACAGTGCTGGATCTGAGCAGGGCGCTGTAACTGATTACGTTACAGTGCAGGATCTGAGAAGGATGCTGTAAGTGATTACATTACAGTGCTGGATCTGAGCAGGGTGCTGTAATTGATTACGTTACAGTGCTGGATCTGAGCAGGGAGCTGTAACTGATTACATTACAGTGCTGGATGTGAGCAGGGTGCTGTAACAGATTACATTTCAGTGCTGGATCTGAGCAGGGTGCTGTAACTGATTACATTACAGTGCTGGATGTGAGCAGGGCGCTGTAACAGATTACATTACGGTGCTGGATGTGAGCAGGGCGCTGTAACAGATTACATTACGGTGCTGGGTGTGAGCAGGGTGCTGTAACTGATTACATTACAGTGCAGGATCTGAGCAGGGCGCTGTAACTGATTACGTTACAGTGCTGGATCTGAGCAGGGTGCTGTAACTGATTACGTTACAGTGCAGGATCTGAGCAGGGTGCTGTAACTGATTACATTACAGTGCTGGATCTGAGCAGGGAGCTGTAACTGATTACATTACAGTGCTGGGTGTGAGCAGGGTGCTGTAACTGATTACATTACAGTGCTGGATCTGAGCAGGGTGCTGTAACTGATTACGTTACAGTGGAGGATCTGAGCAGGGTGCTGTAACTGATTACATTACAGTGCTGGATCTGAGCAGGGAGCTGTAACTGATTACATTACAGTGCTGGGTGTGAGCAGGGTGCTGTAACTGATTACATTACAGTGCTGGATCTGAGCAGGGAGCTGTAACTGATTACATTACAGTGCTGGATCTGAGCAGGGTGCTGTAACTGATTACATTACAGTGCTGGATCTGAGCAGGGAGCTGTAACTGATTACATTACAGTGCTGGGTGTGAGCAGGGTGCTGTAACTGATTACATTACAGTGCTGGGTGTGAGCAGGGTGCTGTAACTGATTTCATTACAGTGCTGGGTTTGAGCAGCGTGCTGTAACTGATTACATTACAGTGCTGGATCTGAGCAGGGTGCTGTAACTGATTACATTACAGTGCTGGGTTTGAGCAGGATGCTGTAACTGATTACATTACAGTGCTGGGTTTGAGCAGGGTGCTGTAACTGATTACGTTACAGTGCAGGATCTGAGCAGGGAGCTGTAACTGATTACATTACAGTGCTGGATGTGAGCAGGGCGCTGTAACTGATTTCATTACAGTGCTGGGTTTGAGCAGGGTGCTGTAACTGATTACATTACAGTGCTGGATCTGAGCAGGGTGCTGTAACTGATTACATTACGGTGCTGGGTGTTAGCAGGGAGCTGTAACTAATTACATTACAGTGCTGGATCTGAGCAGGGTGCTGTAACTGATTACATTACAGTGCTGGGTGTGAGCAGGGTGCTGTAACTGATTACATTACAGTGCTGGATCTGAGCAGGGTGCTGTAACTGATTACATTATAGTGCTGGGTGTGAGCAGGGTGCTGTAACTGATTACGTTACAGTGCTGGATCTGAGCAGGGCGCTGTAACTGATTACGTTACAGTGCAGGATCTGAGCAAGGTGCTGTAACTGATTACATTGCAGTGTTGGATCTTAACAGGGTGCTGTAACAGATTACATTACAGTGCTGGATCTGAGCAGGGCGCTGTAACTGATTACATTACAGTGCTGGGTGTGAGCAGGGCGCTGCAACAGATTACAGTACAGTGCTGGATCTGAGCAGGGTGTTGTAACTGATTACATTACAGTGCTGGATCTGAGCAGGGTGTTGTAACTGATTACATTACAGTGCTGGATCTAAGCAGGGCGCTGTAACGGATTACATTACAGTGCTGGATCTGAGCAGGGTGCTGTAACTGATTACATTACAGTGCTGGATGTGAGCAGGGTGCTGTAACTGATTACATTACAGTGCTGGATGTGAGCAGGGTGCTGTAACTGATTACATTACAGTGCTGGATCTCAACAGGGTGCTGTAACTGATTACATTACAGTGCTGGATCTGAGCAGGGCGCTGTAACGGATTACATTACAGTGCTGGATCTGAGCAGGGTGCTGTAACTGATTACATTACAGTGCTGGATGTGAGCAGGGTGCTGTAACGGATTACATTACAGTGCTGGATCTGAGCAGGGTGCTGTAACCGACTACATTATAGTGCTGGATGTGAGCAGGGTGCTGTAACAGATTACATTACAGTGGTGGATCTGAGCAGGGTGCTGTAACTGATCACATTACAGTGCAGGATCTGAGCAGGGCGCTGTAACTGATTACATTACAGTGCTGGATGTGAGCAGGGCGCTGTAACAGATTACATTACAGTGCTGGATCTGAGCAGGGTGCTGTAACTGATTACATTACAGTGCTGGATCTGAGCAAGGCGCTGTAACTGATTACGTTACAGTGCTGGATCTGAGCAGGTTGCTGTAACTGATTACGTTACAGTGCAGGATCTGAGCAGGGCGCTGTAACTGATTACGTTACAGTGCTGGATCTGAGCAGGGTGCTGTAACTGATTACGTTACAGTGCTGGATCTGAGCAAGGAGCTGTAACTGATTACATTACAGTGCTGGATGTGAGCAGGGCGCTGTAACAGATTAAATTACAGTGCTGGATCTGAGCAGGGTGCTGTGACTGATTACATTACAGTGCTGGATCTGAGCAGGGTGCTGTAACTGATTACGTTACAGTGCTAGATCTGAGCAGGTTGCTGTAACTGATTACGTTACAGTGTAGGATCTGGGCAGGGCGCTGTAACTGATTACGTTACAGTGCTGGATCTGAGCAGGGTGCTGTAATTGATTACGTTACAGTGCTGGATCTGAGCAGGGAGCTGTAACTGATTACATTACAGTGCTGGATGTGAGCAGGGCGCTGTAACAGATTACATTTCAGTGCTGGATCTGAGCAGGGTGCTGTAACTGATTACATTACAGTGCTGGATCTGAGCAGGGCGCTGTAACTGATTACATTACAGTGCTGGATGTGAGCAGGGCACTGTAACAGATTACATTACGGTGCTGGGTGTGAGCAGGGTGCTGTAACTGATTACGTTACAGTGCAGGATCTGAGCAGGGCGCTGTAACTGATTACGTTACAGTGCTGGATCTGAGCAGGGTGCTGTAACTGATTACGTTACAGTGCTGGATCTGAGCAGGGTGCTGTAACTGATTACATTACAGTGCTGGGTGTGAGCAGGGTGCTGTAACTGATTTAATTACAGTGCTGGATCTGAGCAGGGTGCTGTAACTGATTACATTACAGTGCTGGGTTTGAGCAGGATGCTGTAACTGATTACATTACAGTGCTGGGTTTGAGCAGGGTGCTGTAACTGATTACGTTACAGTGCAGGATCTGAGCAGGGAGCTGTAACTGATTACATTACAGTGCTGGATGTGAGCAGGGCGATGTAACTGATTTCATTACAGTGCTGGGTTTGAGCAGGGTGCTGTAACTGATTACATTACAGTGCTGGATCTGAGCAGGGTGCTGTAACTGATTACATTATGGTGCTGGGTGTTAGCAGGGAGCTGTAACTGATTACATTACAGTGCTGGATCTGAGCAGGGTGCTGTAACTGATTACATTACAGTGCTGGGTGTGAGCAGGGTGCTGTAACTGATTACATTACAGTGCTGGGTGTGAGCAGGGTGCTGTAACTGATTACATTATAGTGCTGGGTGTGAGCAGGGTGCTGTAACTGATTACATTACAGTGCTGGATCTGAGCAGGGCGCTGTAACTGATTACATTACAGTGCAGGATTTGAGCAAGGTGCTGTAACTGATTACATTACAGTGTTGGATCTGAGCAGGGTGCTGTAACTGATTACATTACAGTGCTGGATCTGAGCAGGGTGCTGTAACTGATTACATTACAGTGCTGGGTTTGAGCAGGATGCTGTAACGGATTACATTACAGTGCTGGGTTTGAGCAGGGTGCTGTAACTGATTACGTTACAGTGCAGGATCTGAGCAGGGCGCTGTAACTGATTACGTTACAGTGCTGGATCTGAGCAGGGCGCTGTAACTGATTACGTTACAGTGCAGGATCTGAGAAGGATGCTGTAACTGATTACATTACAGTGCTGGATCTGAGCAGGGTGCTGTAATTGATTACGTTACAGTGCTGGATCTGAGCAGGGAGCTGTAACTGATTACATTACAGTGCTGGATGTGAGCAGGGCGCTGTAACAGATTACATTTCAGTGCTGGATCTGAGCAGGGTGCTGTAACTGATTACATTACAGTGCTGGATCTGAGCAGGGTGCTGTAACTGATTACATTACAGTGCTGGATGTGAGCAGGGCGCTGTAACAGATTACATTACGGTGATGGGTGTGAGCAGGGTGCTGTAACTGATTACATTACAGTGCTGGATCTGAGCAGGGCGCTGTAACTGATTACGTTACAGTGCTGGATCTGAGCAGGGCGCTGTAACTGATTACGTTACAGTGCTGGATCTGAGCAGGGTGCTGTAACTGATTACGTTACAGTGCAGGATCTGAGCAGGGTGCTGTAACTGATTACATTACAGTGCTGGATCTGAGCAGGGAGCTGTAACTGATTACATTACAGTGCTGGGTGTGAGCAGGGTGCTGTAACTGATTACATTACAGTGCTGGATCTGAGCAGGGTGCTGTAACTGATTACATTACAGTGCTGGATCTGAGCAGGGTGCTGTAACTGATGACATTACAGTGCTGGGTGTGAGCAGGGTGCTGTAACTGATTTCATTACAGTGCTGGGTTTGAGCAGCGTGCTGTAACTGATTACATTACAGTGCTGGATCTGAGCAGGGTGCTGTAACTGATTACATTACAGTGCTGGGTTTGAGCAGGATGCTGTAACTGATTACATTACAGTGCTGGGTTTGAGCAGGGTGCTGTAACTGATTACGTTACAGTGCAGGATCTGAGTAGGGAGCTGTAACTGATTACACTACAGTGCTGGATGTGAGCAGGGCGCTGTAACTGATTTCATTACAGTGCTGGGTTTGAGCAGGGTGCTGTAACTGATTACATTACAGTGCTGGATCTGAGCAGGGTGCTGTAACTGATTACATTACGGTGCTGGGTGTTAGCAGGGAGCTGTAACTGATTACATTACAGTGCTGGATCTGAGCAGGGTGCTGTAACTGATTACATTACAGTGCTGGGTGTGAGCAGGGTGCTGTAACTGATTACATTACAGTGCTGGATCTGAGCAGGGTGCTGTAACTGATTACATTATAGTGCTGGGTGTGAGCAGGGTGCTGTAACTTATTACATTACAGTGCTGGATCTGAGCAGGGCGCTGTAACTGATTACGTTACAGTGCAGGATCTGAGCAAGGTGCTGTAACTGATTACATTACAGTGTTGGATCTTAACAGGGTGCTGTAACTGATAACATTACAGTGCTGGATCTGAGCAGGGTGCTGTAACTGATTTCATTACAGTGCTGGGTTTGAGCAGGGTGCTGTAACTGATTACATTACAGTGCTGGATCTGAGCAGGGTACTGTAACTGATTACATTACAGTGCTGGGTTTGAGCAGGATGCTGTAACTGATTACATTACAGTGCTGGGTTTGAGCAGGGTGCTGTAACTGATTACGTTACAGTGCAGGATCTGAGCAGGGCGCTGTAACTGATTACGTTACAGTGCTGGATCTGAGCAGGGCGCTGTAACTGATTACGTTACAGTGCAGGATCTGAGCAGGGCGCTGTAACTGATTACGTTACAGTGCTCGATTTGAGCAGGGTGCTGTAACTGATTACATAACAGTGTTGGATCTTAACAGGGTGCTGTAACTGATTACATTACAGTGCTGGATCTGAGCAGGGTGCTGTAACTGATTTCATTACAGTGCTGGGTTTGAGCAGGGTGCTGTAACTGATTACATTATGGTGCTGGGTGTTAGCAGGGAGCTGTAACTGATTACATTACAGTGCTGGATCTGAGCAGGGTGCTGTAACTGATTACATTACAGTGCTGGGTGTGAGCAGGGTGCTGTAACTGATTACATTACAGTGCTGGATCTGAGCAGGTTGCTGTAGCTGATTACATTATAGTGCTGGGTGTGAGCAGGGTGCTGTAACTGATTAAATTACAGTGCTGGATCTGAGCAGGGCGCTGTAACTGATTACATTACAGTGCAGGATTTGAGCAAGGTGCTGTAACTGATTACATTACAGTGCTGGATCTGAGCAGGGTGCTGTAACTGATTACATTACAGTGCTGGGTTTGAGCAGGATGCTGTAACAGATTACATTACAGTGCTGGGTTTGAGCAGGGTGCTGTAACTCATTACGTTACAGTGCAGGATCTGAGCAAGGCGCTGTAACTGATTACGTTACAGTGCTGGATCTGAGCAGGGCGCTGTAACTGATTACGTTACAGTGCAGGATCTGAGAAGGATGCTGTAACTGATTACATTACAGTGCTGGATCTGAGCAGGGTGCTGTAATTGATTACGTTACAGTGCTGGATCTGAGCAGTGAGCTGTAACTGATTACATTACAGTGCTGGATGTGAGCAGGGCGCTGTAACAGATTACATTTCAGTGCTGGATCTGAGCAGGGTGCTGTAACTGATTACATTACAGTGATGGATCTAAGCAGGGCGCTGTAACTGATTACATTACAGTGCTGGATGTGAGCAGGGCGCTGTAACAGATTACATTACGGTGCTGGGTGTGAGCAGGGTGCTGTAACTGATTACATTACAGTGCTGGATCTGAGCAGGGCGCTGTAACTGATTACGTTACAGTGCAGGATCTGAGCAGGGTGCTGTAACTGATTACGTTACAGTGCAGGATCTGAGCAGGGTGCTGTAACTGATTACATTACAGTGCTGGATCTGAGCAGGGAGCTGTAACTGATTACATTACAGTGCTGGGTGTGAGCAGGGTGCTGTAACTGATTACATTACAGTGCTGGATCTGAGCAGGGTGCTGTAACTGATTACATTACAGTGCTGGATCTGAGCAGGGTGCTGTAACTGATTACATTACAGTGCTGGGTGTGAGCAGGGTGCTGTAACTGATTTCATTACAGTGCTGGGTTTGAGCAACGTGCTGTGTCTGATTACATTACAGTGCTGGATCTGAGCAGGGTGCTGTAACTGATTACAGTGCTGGGTTAGAGCAGGATGCTGTAGCTGATTACATTACAGTGCTGGGTTTGAGCAGGGTGCTGTAACTGATTACGTTACAGTGCAGGATCTGAGCAGGGAGCTGTAACTGATTACATTACAGTGCTGGATGTGAGCAGGGCGCTGTAACTGATTTCATTACAGTGCTGGGTTTGAGCAGGGTGCTGTAACTGATTACATTACAGTGCTGGATCTGAGCAGGGTGCTGTAACTGATTACATTACGGTGCTGGGTGTTAGCAGGGAGCTGTAACTGATTACATTACAGTGCTGGATCTGAGCAGGGTGCTGTAACTGATTACATTACAGTGCTGGGTGTGAGCAGGTTGCTGTAACTGATTACATTACAGTGCTGGATCTGAGCAGGGTGCTGTAACTGATTACATTATAGTGCTGGGTGTGAGCAGGGTGCTGTAACTGATTACATTACAGTGCTGGATCTGAGCAGGGCGCTGTAACTGATTACGTTACAGTGCAGGATCTGAGCAAGGTGCTGTAACTGATTACATTACAGTGTTGGATCTTAACAGGGTGCTGTAACTGATTACATTACAGTGCTGGATCTGAGCAGGGTGCTGTAACTGATTTCATTACAGTGCTGGGTTTGAGCAGGGCGCTGTAACTGATTACATTACAGTGCTGGATCTGAGCAGGGTGCTGTAACTGATTACATTACAGTGCTGGGTTTGAGCAGGATGCTGTAACTGATTACATTACAGTGCTGGGTTTGAGCAGGGTGCTGTAACTGATTATGTTACAGTGCAGGATCTGAGCAGGGCGCTGTAACTGATTACGTTACAGTGCTGGATCTGAGCAGGGCGCTGTAACTGATTACGTTACAGTGCAGGATCTGAGAAGGGTTGCTGTAACTGATTACATTACAGTGCTGGATCTGAGCAGGGCGCTGTAACTGATTACGTTACAGTGCAGGATCTGAGCAGGGCGCTGTAACTGATTACGTTACAGTGCTCGATTTGAGCAGGGTGCTGTAACTGATTACGTTACAGTGCAGGATCTGAGCAGGGTACTGTAACTGATTACGTTACAGTGCTGGATCTGAGCAGGGAGCTGTAACTGATTACATTACAGTGCTGGATCTGAGCAGGGTGCTGTAACTGATTACATTACAGTGCTGGATCTGAGCAGGGCGCTGTAACTGATTACGTTACAGTGCTGGATCTGAGCAGGGTACTGTAACTGATTACGTTACAGTGCTGGATCTGAGCAGGGAGCTGCAACTGATTACATTACAGTGCTGGATGTGAGCAGGGCGCTGTAACAGATTATATTACAGTGCTGGATCTGAGCAGGGTGCTGTAACTGATTACATTACAGTGCTGGATCTGAGCAGGGCGCTGTAACTGATTAAATTACAGTGCTGGATCTGAGCAGGTTGCTGTAACTGATTATGTTACGATGCAGGATCTGAGCAGTGCGCTGTAACTGATTACATTACAGTGCTGGATCTGAGCAGGGTGCTGTAACTGATTACGTTACAGTGCAGGATCTGAGCAGGGTGCTGTAACTGATTACATTACAGTGCTGGATCTGAGCAGGGTGCTGTAACTGATTACATTACAGTGCTGGATCTGAGCAGGGAGCTGTAACTGATTACATGACAGTGCTCGATCTGAGCAGGGTGCTGTGACTGTTTACATTACAGTGCTGGATCTGAGCAGGGTGCTGTAACTGATTACATTACAGTGCTGGATCTGAGCAGGGCGCTGTAACTGATTAAATTACAGTGCTGGATCTGAGCAGGTTGCTGTAACTGATTACATGACAGTGCTCGATCTGAGCAGGGTGCTGTGACTGTTTACATTACAGTGCTGGATCTGAGCAGGGTGCTGTGACTGATTACATTACAGTGCTGGATCTGAGCAGGGCGCTGTAACTGATTACATTACAGTGCTGGATCTGTGCAGGGTGCTGTAACTGATTACATGACAGTGCTCGATCTGAGCAGGGTGCTGTGACTGATTACATTACAGTGCTGGGTTTGAGCAGGGTGCTGTAACTGATTACGTTACAGTGCAGGATCTGCGTAGGGTGCTGTAACTGATTACATTACAGTGCTGGATCTGAGCAGGGTGCTGTAACTGATTACATTACGGTGCTGGGTGTTAGCAGGGAGCTGTAACTGATTACATTACAGTGCTGGATCTGAGCAGGGTGCTGTAACTGATTACATTACAGTGCTGGGTGTGAGCAGGGTGCTGTAACTGATTACATTACAGTGCTGGATCTGAGCAGGGTGCTGTAACTGATTACATTATAGTGCTGGGTGTGAGCAGGGTGCTGTAACTGATTACATTACAGTGCTGGATCTGAGCAGGGCGCTGTAACTGATTACGTTACAGTGCAGGATCTGAGCAAGGTGCTGTAACTGATTACATTACAGTGTTGGATCTTAACAGGGTGCTGTAACTGATAACATTACAGTGCTGGATCTGAGCAGGGTGCTGTAACTGATTTCATTACAGTGCTGGGTTTGAGCAGGGTGCTGTAACTGATTACATTACAGTGCTGGATCTGAGCAGGGTGCTGTAACTGATTACATTACAGTGCTGGGTTTGAGCAGGATGCTGTAACTGATTACATTACAGTGCTGGGTTTGAGCAGGGTGCTGTAACTGATTACGTTACAGTGCAGGATCTGAGCAGGGCGCTGTAACTGATTACATTACAGTGCTGGATCTGAGCAGGGCGCTGTAACTGATTACGTTACAGTGCAGGATCTGAGAAGGGTGCTGTAACTGATTACATTACAGTGCTGGATCTGAGCAGGGCGCTGTAACTGATTACGTTACAGTGCTGGATCTGAGCAGGGTACTGTAACTGATTACGTTACAGTGCTGGATCTGAGCAGGGAGCTGCAGCTGATTACATTACAGTGCTGGATGTGAGCAGGGCGCTGTAACAGATTATATTACAGTGCTGGATCTAAGCAGGGTGCTGTTACTGATTACATTACAGTGCTGGATCTGAGCAGGGCGCTGTAACTGATTACATTACAGTGCTGGATCTGAATAGGGTGCTGTAACTGATTACGTTACAGTGCAGGATCTGAGCAGGGTGCTGTAACTGATTACATTACAGTGCTGGATCTGAGCAGGGTGCTGTAACTGATTACATTACAGTGCTGGATCTGAGCAGGGAGCTGTAACTGATTACATGGCAGTGCTGGATCTGAGCAGGGTGCTGTAACTGATTACATTACAGTGCTGGATCTGAGCAGGGTGCTGTAACTGATTACATGACAGTGCTCGATCTGAGCAGGGTGCTGTGACTGTTTACATTACAGTGCTGGATCTGAGCAGGGTGCTGTGACTGATTGCATTACAGTGCTGGATCTGAGCAGGGCGCTGTAACTGATTACATTACAGTGCTGGATCTGAGCAGGGTGCTGTAACTGATTACATGACAGTGCTCGATCTGAGCAGGGTGCTGTGACTGATTACATTACAGTGCTGTATGTGAGCAGGGTGCTGTAACTGATTACATTACAGTGCTGGATGTGAGCAGGGCGCTGTAACTGATTACATTACAGTGCTGGATCTGAGCAGGGAGCTGTGACTGATTACATGACAGTGCTGGATCTGAGCAGGGTGCCGTAACTGATTACATTGCAGTGCTGGATCTGAGCAGGGTGCTGTAACTGATTACATGACAGTGCTCGATCTGAGCAGGGTGCTATGACTTTTTACATTACAGTGCTGGATCTGAGCAGGGTGCTGTGACATGATTACATTACAGTGCTGGATCTGAGCAGGGTGCGGTGACTGATTACATTACAGTGCTGGATCTGAGCAGGGCGCTGTAACTGATTACATTACAGTGCTGGATCTGAGCAGGGTGCTGTAACTGATTACATTACAGTGCTGGATCTGAGCAGGGTGCTGTAACTGATTACATTACAGTGCTGGATCTGAGCAGGGTGCTGTAACTGATTACGTTACAGTGCAGGATCTGAGCAGGGTGCTGTGACTGATTACATTACAGTGCTGGATCTGAGCAGGGCGCTGTAACTGATTACGTTACAGTGCAGGATCTGAGCAGGGTGCTGTAACTGATTACGTTACAGTGCTGGATCTGAGCAGGGTGCTGTAACTGATTACGTTACAGTGCAGGATCTGAGCAGGGTGCTGTAACTGATTACATTACAGTGCTGGATCTGAGCAGGGTGCTGTAACTGATTACATTACAGTGCTGGATCTGAGCAGGGTGCTGTAACTGATTACATTACAGTGCTGGATCTGAGCAGGGAGCTGTAACTGATTACATGACAGTGCTGGATCTGAGCAGGGTGCTGTAACTGATTACATTACAGTGCTGGATCTGAGCAGGGTGCTGTAACTGATAACATGACAGTGCTCGATCTGAGCAGGGTGCTGTGACTGTTTACATTACAGTGCTGGATCTGAGCAGGGTGCTGTGACTGATTACATTACAGTGCTGGATCTGAGCAGGGCGCTGTAACTGATTACATTACAGTGCTGGATCTGAGCAGGGTGCTGTAACTGATTACATGACAGTGCTCGATCTGAGCAGGGTGCTGTGACTGATTACATTACAGTGCTGTATGTGAGCAGGGTGCTGTAACTGATTACATTACAGTGCTGGATGTGAGCAGGGCGCTGTAACTGATTACATTACAGTGCTGGATCTGAGCAGGGAGCTGTGACTGATTACATGACAGTGCTGGATCTGAGCAGGGTGCTGTGACTGATTCCATGACAGTGCTGGATCTGAGCAGGGCGCTGTAACTGATTACATTACAGTGCTGGATCTGAGCAGGTTGCTGTAACTGATTACGTTACATTGCAGGATCTGAGCAGGGCGCTGTAACGGATTACATTACAGCGCTGGATCTGAGCAGGGTACTGTAACTGATTACGTTACTGTGCAGGATCTGAGCAGGGTGCTGTAACTGATTACATTACAGTGCTAGATCTGATCAGGGAGCTGTAACTGATTACATTACAGTGCTGGATCTGAGCAGGGTGCTGTAACTGATTACGTTACAGTGCAGGATCTGAGCAGGGTGCTGTAACTGATTATATTACAGTGCTGGATCTGAGCAGGGTGCTGTAACTGATAACATTACAGTGCTGGATCTGAGCAGGGTGCTGTAACTGATTACATTACAGTGCTGGATCTGAGCAGGGAGCTGTAACTGATTACATGACAGTGCTGGATCTGAGCAGGGTGCTGTAACTGATTACATTACAGTGCTGGATCTGAGCAGGGTGCTGTAACTGATTACATGACCGTGCTCGATCTGAGCAGGGCGCTGTAATGGATTACGTTACAGTGCTGGATCTGAGCAGGGTGCTGTAACTGATTACGTTACAGTGCAGGATCTGAGCAGGGTGCTGTAACTGATTACATTACAGTGCTGGATCTGAGCAGGGCGCTGTAACTGATTACGTTACAGTGCAGGATCTGAGCAGGGTGCTGTTTCTGATTACATTACAGAGCTGGATCTGAGCAGGGTGCTGTGACTGATTACATTACAGTGCTGGATCTGAGCAGGGCGCTGTAACTGATTACATTACAGTGCTGGATCTGAGCAGTGTGCTGTAACTGATTACATGACAGTGCTCGATCTGAGCAGGGTGCTGTGACTGATTACATTACAGTGCTGTATGTTAGCAGGGTGCTGTAACTGATTACATTACAGTGCTGGATGTGAGCAGGGCGCTGTAACTGATTACATTACAGTGCTGGATCTGAGCAGGGAGCTGTGACTGATTACATGACAGTGCTGGATCTGAGCAGGGTGCTGTGACTGATTACATGACAGTGCTGGATCTGAGCAGGGTGCCGTAACTGATTACATTACAGTGCTGGATCTGAGCAGGGTGCTGTAACTGATTACATGACAGTGCTCGATCTGAGCAGGGTGCTGTGACTTTTTACATTACAGTGCTGGATCTGAGCAGGGTGCTGTGACATGATTACATTACAGTGCTGGATCTGAGCAGGGTGCGGTGACTGATTACATTACAGTGCCGGATCTGAGCAGGGCGCTGTAACTGATTACATTACAGTGCTGGATCTGAGCAGGGTGCTGTAACTGATTACATTACAGTGCTGGATCTGAGCAGGGTGCTGTAACTGATTACATTACAGTGCTGGATCTGAGCAGGGTGCTGTAACTGATTATATTACAGTGCTGGATGTGAGCAGGGCGCTGTAACAGATTATATTACAGTGCTGGATCTGAGCAGGGTGCTGTAACTGATTACATTACAGTGCTGGATCTGAGCAGGGCGCTGTAACTGATTAAATTACAGTGCTGGATCTGAGCAGGTTGCTGTAACTGATTACGTTACAGTGCAGGATCTGAGCAGGGTGCTGTAACTGATTACAGTACAGTGCTGGATCTGAGCAGGGAGCTGTAACTGATTACATTACAGTGCTGGATCTGAGCAGGGTGCTGTAACTGATTACATTACAGTGCTGGATCTGAGCAGGGAGCTGTAACTGATTACATGACAGTGCTGGATCTGAGCAGGGTGCTGTAACTGATTACATTACAGTGCTGGATCTGAGCAAGGTGCTGTAACTGATTACATGACAGTGCTCGATCTGAGCAGGGTGCTGTGACTGTTTACATTACAGTTCTGGATCTGAGCAGGGTGCTGTGACTGATTACATTACAGTGCTGGATCTGAGCAGGGCGCTGTAACTGATTACATTACAGTGCTGGATCTGAGCAGGGTGCTGTAACTGATTACATGACAGTGCTCGATCTGAGCAGGGTGCTGTGACTGATTACATTACAGTGCTGTATGTGAGCAGGGTGCTGTAACTGATTACATTACAGTGCTGGACGTGAGCAGGGCGCTGTAACTGATTACATTACAGTGCTGGATCTGAGCAGGGAGCTGTGACTGATTACATGACAGTGCTGGATCTGAGCAGGGTGCTGTGACTGATTACATGACAGTGCTGGATCTGAGCAGGGTGCCGTAACTGATTACATTACAGTGCTGGATCTGAGCAGGGTGCTGTAACTGATTACATGACAGTGCTCGATCTGAGCAGGGTGCTGTGACTTTTTACATTACAGTGCTGGATCTGAGCAGGGTGCTGTGACATGATTACATTACAGTGCTGGATCTGAGCAGGGTGCGGTGACTGATTACATTACAGTGCTGGATCTGAGCAGGGCGCTGTAACTGATTACATTACAGTGCTGGATCTGAGCAGGGTGCTGTAACTGATTACATTACAGTGCAGGATCTGAGCAGGGCGCTGTAACGGATTACGTTACAGTGCTGGATCTGAGCAGGGTGCTGTAACTGATTACGTTACAGTGCAGGATCTGAGCAGGGTGCTGTAACTGATTACATTACAGTGCTGGATCTGAGCAGGGCGCTGTAACTGATTACGTTACAGTGCAGGATCTGAGCAGGGCGCTGTAACTGATTACGTTACAGTGCTGGATCTGAGCAGGGTGCTGTAACTGATTACGTTACAGTGCTGGATCTGAGCAGGGTGCTGTAACTGATTACGTTACAGTGCTGGATCTGAGCAGGGAGCTGTAACTGATTACGTTACAGTGCTGGGTGTGAGCAGGGTGCTATAACTGATTACATTACAGTGCTGGATCTGAGCAGGCCGCTGTAACAGATTACATTACAGTGCTGGATCTGAGCAGGGCGCTGTAACTGATTACATTACAGTGCTGGATCTGAGCAGGTTGCTGTAACTGATTACGTTACATTGCAGGATCTGAGCAGGGCGCTGTAACGGATTACATTACAGCGCTGGATCTGAGCAGGGTACTGTAACTGATTACGTTACTGTGCAGGATCTGAGCAGGGTGCTGTAACTGATTACATTACAGTGCTAGATCTGATCAGGGAGCTGTAACTGATTACATTACAGTGCTGGATCTGAGCAGGGTGCTGTAACTGATTACGTTACAGTGCAGGATCTGAGCAGGGTGCTGTAACTGATTATATTACAGTGCTGGATCTGAGCAGGGTGCTGTAACTGATAACATTACAGTGCTGGATCTGAGCAGGGTGCTGTAACTGATTACATTACAGTGCTGGATCTGAGCAGGGAGCTGTAACTGATTACATGACAGTGCTGGATCTGAGCAGGGTGCTGTAACTGATTACATTACAGTGCTGGATCTGAGCAGGGTGCTGTAACTGATTACATGACCGTGCTCGATCTGAGCAGGGCGCTGTAACGGATTACGTTACAGTGCTGGATCTGAGCAGGGTGCTGTAACTGATTACGTTACAGTGCAGGATCTGAGCAGGGTGCTGTAACTGATTACATTACAGTGCTGGATCTGAGCAGGGCGCTGTAACTGATTACGTTACAGTGCAGGATCTGAGCAGGGTGCTGTTTCTGATTACATTACAGAGCTGGATCTGAGCAGGGTGCTGTGACTGATTACATTACAGTGCTGGATCTGAGCAGGGCGCTGTAACTGATTACATTACAGTGCTGGATCTGAGCAGTGTGCTGTAACTGATTACATGACAGTGCTCGATCTGAGCAGGGTGCTGTGACTGATTACATTACAGTGCTGTATGTTAGCAGGGTGCTGTAACTGATTACATTACAGTGCTGGATGTGAGCAGGGCGCTGTAACTGATTACATTACAGTGCTGGATCTGAGCAGGGAGCTGTGACTGATTACATGACAGTGCTGGATCTGAGCAGGGTGCTGTGACTGATTACATGACAGTGCTGGATCTGAGCAGGGTGCCGTAACTGATTACATTACAGTGCTGGATCTGAGCAGGGTGCTGTAACTGATTACATGACAGTGCTCGATCTGAGCAGGGTCCTGTGACTTTTTACATTACAGTGCTGGATCTGAGCAGGGTGCTGTGACATGATTACATTACAGTGCTGGATCTGAGCAGGGTGCGGTGACTGATTACATTACAGTGCCGGATCTGAGCAGGGCGCTGTAACTGATTACATTACAGTGCTGGATCTGAGCAGGGTGCTGTAACTGATTACATTACAGTGCTGGATCTGAGCAGGGTGCTGTAACTGATTACATTACAGTGCTGGATCTGAGCAGGGTGCTGTAACTGATTATGTTACAGTGCAGGATCTGAGCAGGGCGCTGTAACGGATTACGTTACAGTGCTGGATCTGAGCAGGGTGCTGTAACTGATTACGTTACAGTGCAGGATCTGAGCAGGGCGCTGTAACGGATTACATTACAGTGCTGGATCTGAGCAGGGTGCTGTAACTGATTACGTTACATTGCAGGATCTGAGCAGGGCGCTGTAACTGATTACGTTACAGTGCTGGATCTGAGCAGGGCGCTGTAACTGATTACGTTACAGTGCAGGATCTGAGCAGGGCGCTGTAACTGATTACGTTACAGTGCTCGATTTGAGCAGGGTGCTGTAACTGATTACGTTACAGTGCAGGATCTGAGCAGGGTACTGTAACTGATTGCGTTACAGTGCTGGATCTGAGCAGGGAGCTGTAACTGATTACATTACAGTGCTGGATCTGAGCAGGGTGCTGTAACTGATTACATTACAGTGCTGGGTGTGAGCAGGGTGCTGTAACTGATTACATTACAGTGCTGGATCTGAGCAGGGCGCTGTAACTGATTACGTTACAGTGCTGGATCTGAGCAGGGTACTGTAACTGATTACATTACAGTGCTGGATCTGAGCAGGGTGCTGTAACTGATTACATTACAGTGCTGGGTGTGAGCAGGGTGCTGTAACTGATTACATTACAGTGCTGGATGTGAGCAGGGCGCTGTAACAGATTATATTACAGTGCTGGATCTGAGCAGGGTGCTGTAACTGATTACATTACAGTGCTGGATCTGAGCAGGGCGCTGTAACTGATTAAATTACAGTGCTGGATCTGAGCAGGTTGCTGTAACTGATTACGTTACAGTGCAGGATCTGAGCAGTGCGCTGTAACTGATTACATTACAGTGCTGGATCTGAGCAGGGTGCTGTTACTGATTACGTTACAGTGCAGGATCTGAGCAGGGTGCTGTAACTGATTACGTTACAGTGCAGGATCTGAGCAGGGTGCTGTAACTGATTACATTACAGTGCTGGATCTGAGCAGGGTGCTGTAACTGATTACATTACAGTGCTGGATCTGAGCAGGGTGCTGTAACTTATTACATTACAGTGCTGGATCTGAGCAGGGTGCTGTAACTGATTACATTACAGTGCTGGATCTGAGCAGGGTGCTGTAACTGATTACATGACAGTGCTCGATCTGAGCAGGGTGCTGTGACTGTTTACATTACAGTGCTCGATCTGAGCAGGGTGCTGTGACTGATTACATTACAGTGCTGGATCTGAGCAGGGCGCTGTAACTGATTACATTACAGTGCTGGATCTGAGCAGGGTGCTGTAACTGATTACATGACAGTGCTCGATCTGAGCAGGGTGCTATGACTGATTACATTACAGTGCTGTATGTGAGCAGGGTGCTGTAACTGATTACATTACAGTGCTGTATGTGAGCAGGGTGCTGTAACTGATTACATTACAGTGCTGGATCTGAGCAGGGCGCTGTAACTGATTACATTACAGTGCTGGATCTGAGCAGGGAGCTGTGACTGATTACATGACAGTGCTGGATCTGAGCAGGGTGCCGTAACTGATTAAATTACAGTGCTGGATCTGAGCAGGGTGCTGTAACTGATTACATTACAGTGCTGGATCTGAGCAGGGTGCTGTGACTGATTACATTACAGTGCTGGATGTGAGCAGGGTGCGGTGACTGATTACATTACAGTGCTGGATCTGAGCAGGGCGCTGTAACTGATTACATTACAGTGCTGGATCTGAGCAGGGTGCTGTAACTGATTACATTACAGTGCTGGATCTAAGCAGGGTGCTGTAACTGATTACATTACAGTGCTGGATCTGAGCAGGGTGCTGTAACTGATTACGTTACAGTGCAGGATCTGAGCAGGGCGCTGTAACGGATTACGTTACAGTGCTGGATCTGAGCAGGGTGCTGTAACTGATTACGTTACAGTGCTGGATCTGAGCAGGGTGCTGTAACTGATTACGTTACAGTGCAGGATCTGAGCAGGGCGCTGTAACTGATTACGTTACAGTGCTGGATCTGAGCAGGGTGCTGTAACTGATTACGTTACAGTGCTGGATCTGAGCAGGGAGCTGTAACTGATTACGTTACAGTGCTGGGTGTGAGCAGGGTGCTGTAACTGATTACATTACAGTGCTGGATCTGAGCAGGGCGCTGTAACTGATTACATTACAGTGCTGGATCTGAGCAGGGTGCTGTAACTGATTACATGACAGTGCTCGATCTGAGCAGGGTGCTGTGACTGATTACATTACAGTGCTGTATGTGAGCAGGGTGCTGTAACTGATTACATTACAGTGCTGGATCTGAGCAGGGCGCTGTAACTGATTACATTACAGTGCTGGATCTGAGCAGGGAGCTGTGACTGATTACATGACAGTGCTGGATCTGAGCAGGGTGCTGTGACTGATTACATGACAGTGCTGGATCTGAGCAGGGTGCCGTAACTGATTACATTACAGTGCTGGATCTGAGCAGGGTGCTGTAACTGATTACATTACAGTGCTGGATCTGAGCAGGGTGCTGTGACTGATCACATTACAGTGCTGGATCTGGGCAGGGTGCGGTGACTGATTACATTACAGTGCTGGATCTGAGCAGGGCGCTGTAACTGATTACATTACAGTGCTGGATCTGAGCAGGGTGCTGTAACTGATTACATTACAGTGCTGGATCTAAGCAGGGTGCTGTAACTGATTACATTACAGTGCTGGATCTGAGCAGGGTGCTGTAACTGATTACGTTACAGTGCAGGATCTGAGCAGGGAGCTGTAACGGATTACGTTACAGTGCTGGATCTGAGCAGGGTGCTGTAACTGATTACGTTACAGTGCAGGATCTGAGCAGGGTGCTGTAACTGATTACATTACAGTGCTGGATCTGAGCAGGGCGCTGTAACTGATTACGTTACAGTGCAGGATCTGAGCAGGGCGCTGTAACTGATTACGTTACAGTGCTGGATCTGAGCAGGGTGCTGTAACTGATTACGTTACAGTGCTGGATCTGAGCAGGGAGCTGTAACTGATTACGTTACAGTGCTGGGTGTGAGCAGGGTGCTGTAACTGATTACATTACAGTGCTGGATCTGAGCAGGGCGCTGTAACTGATTACATTACAGTGCTGGATCTGAGCATGGCACTGTAACTGATTACATTACAGTGCTGGATCTGAGCAGGTTGCTGTAACTGATTACGTTACAGTGCAGGATCTGAGCAGGGTGCTGTAACTGATTACGTTACAGTGCTGGATCTGAGCAGGGAGCTGTAACTGATTACGTTACAGTGCTGGGTGTGAGCAGGGTGCTGTAACTGATTACATTACAGTGCTGGATCTGAGCAGGGCGCTGTAACTGATTACATTACAGTGCTGGATCTGAGCAGGGCGCTGTAACTGATTACATTACAGTGCTGGATCTGAGCAGGTTGCTGTAACTGATTACTTTACAGTGCAGGATCTGAGCAGGGCGCTGTAACGGATTACGTTACAGTGCTGGATCTGAGCAGGGTGCTGTAACTGATTACGTTACAGTGCAGGATCTGAGCAGGGTGCTGTAACTGATTACATTACAGTGTTAGATCTGAGCAGGGAGCTGTAACTGATTACATTACAGTGCTGGATCTGAGCAGGGTGCTGTAACTGATTACATTACAGTGCTGAATCTGAGCAGGGTGCTGTAACTGATTACATGACAGTGCTCGATCTGAGCAGGGTGCTGTGACTGATTACATTACAGTGCTGGATCTGAGCAGGGTGCTGTGACTGATTACATTACAGTGCTGGATGTGAGCAGGGTGCTGTGACTGATTACATTACAGTGCTGGATCTGAGCAGGGCGCTGTAACTGATTACATTACAGTGCTGGTTCTTAGCAGGGTGCTGTAACTGATTACATGACAGTGCTCGATCTGAGCAGGGTGCTGTGACTGATTACATTACAGTGCTGTATGTGAGCAGGGTGCTGTAACTGATTACATTACAGTGCTGGATCTGAGCAGGGAGCTGTGACTGATTACATGACAGTGCTGGATCTGAGCAGGGTGCTGTGACTGATTACATGACAGTGCTGGATCTGAGCAGGGTGCTGTAACTGATTACATTACTGTGCTGGATCTGAGCAAGGTGCTGTAACTGATTACATTACAGTGCTGGATCTGAGCAGGGTGCTGTAACTGATTACATGACAGTGCTGGATCTGAGCATGGTGCTGTGACTGATTACATTACAGTGCTGGATGTGAGCAGGGTGCGGTGACTGATTACATTACAGTGCTGGATCTGAGCAGGGCGCTGTAACTGATTACATTACAGTGCTGGATCTGAGCAGGGTGCTGTAACTGATTACATTACAGTGCTGGATCTGAGCAGGGCGCTGTAACGGATTACATTACAGTGCTGGATCTGAGCAGGGCGCTGTAACTGATTACATTACAGTGCTGGGTTTGAGCAGGATGCTGTAACTGATTACATTACAGTGCTGGGTTTGAGCAGGGTGCTGTAACTGATTACGTTACAGTGCAGGATCTGAGCAGGGCGCTGTTACTGATTACGTTACAGTGCAGGATCTGAGCAGGGTGCTGTAACTGATTACATTACAGTGCTGGATCTGAGCAGAGTGCTGTAACTGATTACATTACAGTGCTGGATCTGAGCAGGGTGCTGTAACTGATTACATTACAGTGCTGGGTTTGAGCAGGATGCTGTAACTGATTACATTACAGTGCTGGGTTTGAGCAGGGTGCTGTAACTGATTACGTTACAGTGCAGGATCTGAGCAGGGCGCTGTTACTGATTACGTTACAGTGCTGGATCTGAGCAGGGCGCTGTAACTGATTACGTTACAGTGCAGGATATGAGCAGGGTGCTGTAACTGATTACATTACAGTGCAGGATCTGAGCAGGGCGCTGTAACTGATTACGTTACAGTGCTGGATCTGAGCAGGGTGCTGTAACTGATTAAGTTACAGTGTCGGATCTGAGCAGGGTGCTGTAACTGATTACGTTACAGTGCTGGATCTGAGCAGGGAGCTGTAACTGATTACATTACAGTGCTGGATCTGAGCAGGTTGCTGTAACTGATTACATTACAGTGCTGGGTGTGAACAGGGTGCTGTAACTGATTACATTACAGTGCTGGATCTGAGCAGGGTGCTGTAACTGATTACATTTCAGTGCTGGATCTGAGCAGGGTGCTGTAACGGATTACATTACAGTGCTGGGTGTGAGCAGGGTGCTGTAACTGATTACATTACAGTGCTGGATCTGAGCAGGGTGCTGTAACGGATTACATTACAGTGCTGGATCTGAGCAGGGTGCTGTAACTGATTACATTACAGTGCTGGGTTTGAGCAGGATGCTGTAACTGATTACGTTACAGTGCTGGGTTTGAGCAGGGCGCTGTAACTGATTACGTTACAGTGCAGGATCTGAGCAGGGTGCTGTTACTGATTACGTTACAGTGCTGGATCTGAGCAGGGCGCTGTAACTGATTACATTACAGTGCAGGATCTGAGCAGGGTGCTGTAACTGATTACGTTACAGTGTAGGATCTGAGCAGGGTGCTGTAACTGATTACGTTACAGTGCAGGATCTGAGCAGGGTGCTGTAACTGATTACATTACAGTGCTGGATCTGAGCAGGGAGCTGTAACTGATTACATTACAGTGCTGGATCTAAGCAGGGTGCTGTAACTGATTACATCATAGTGCTGGGTGTGAGCAGGGTGCTGTAACTGATTACATTACAGTGCTGGGTTTGAGCAGGGTGCTGTAACTGATTACATTACAGTGCTGGATCTGAGCAGGGCGCTGTAACTGATTACATTACAGTGCTGGATCTGAGCAGGGTGCTGTAACTGATTACATTATAGTGCTGGGTGTGAGCAGGGTGCTGTAACTGATTACATTACAGTGCTGGATCTGAGCAGGGTGCTGTAACTGATTACATTATAGTGCTGGGTGTGAGCAGGGTGCTGTAACTGATTACATTATAGTGCTGGGTGTGAGCAGGGTGCTGTAACTGATTACATTACAGTGCTGGATCTGAGCAGGGAGCTGTAACTGATTACATTACAGTGCTGGGTGTGAGCAGGGTGCTGTAACTGATTACATTACAGTGCTGGATCTGAGCAGGGCGCTGTGACTGATTACATTACAGTGCTAGATCTGAGCAGGGTGCTGTAACTGATTACATTACAGTGCTGGATCTGAGCAGGGTGCTGTGTCTGATTACATTACAGTGCTGGATCTGAGCAGGGTGCTGTGTCTGATTACATTACAGTGCTGGATCTGAGCAGGGTGCTGTAACTGATTACATGACAGTGCTGGATCTGAGCAGGGTGCTGTGACTGATTACATGACAGTGCTGGATCTGAGCAGGGTGCTGTGACTGATTACATTACAGTGCTGGATGTGAGCAGGGTGCTGTGACTGATTACATTACAGTGCTGGATCTGAGCAGGGTGCTGTGACTGATTACATTACAGTGCTGGATGTGAGCAGGGTGCTGTGACTGATTACATTACAGTGCTGGATCTAAGCAGAGTGCTGTAACTGATTACATTACAGTGCTGGATCTGAGCAGGGTGCTGTGTCTGATTACATTACAGTGCTGGATCTGAGCAGGGTGCTGTGTCTGATTACATTACAGTGCTGGATCTGAGCAGGGTGCTGTAACTGATTACATGACAGTGCTGGATCTGAGCAGGGTGCTGTGACTGATTACATTACAGTGCTGGATCTGAGCAGGTTGCTGTAACTGATTACATGACAGTGCTGGATCTGAGCAGGGTGCTGTGACTGATTACATGACAGTGCTGGATCTGAGCAGGGTGCTGTGACTGATTACATTACAGTGCTGGATGTGAGCAGGGTGCTGTGACTGATTACATTACAGTGCTGGATCTGAGCAGGGTGCTGTGACTGATTACATTACAGTGCTGGATGTGAGCAGGGTGCTGTGACTGATTACATTACAGTGCTGGATCTGAGCAGAGTGCTGTGACTGATTACATTACAGTGATGGATGTGAGCAGGGCGCTGTAACTGATTACATTACAGTGCTGGATCTGAGCAGGTTGCTGTAACTGATTACATGACAGTGCTGGATCTGAGCAGGGTGCTGTGACTGATTACATGACAGTGCTGGATCTGAGCAGGGTGCTGTGACTGATTACATTACAGTGCTGGATGTGAGCAGGGTGCTGTGACTGATTACATTACAGTGCTGGATGTGAGCAGGGTGCTGTGACTGATTACATTACAGTGCTGGATCTGAGCAGAGTGCTGTGACTGATTACATTACAGTGCTGGATGTGAGCAGGGTGCTGTGACTGATTACATTACAGTGCTGGGTTTGAGCAGAGTGCTGTGACTGATTACATGACAGTGCTGGATCTGAGCAGGGTGCTGTGACTGATTACATTACAGTGCTGGATGTGAGCAGGGTGCTGTGACTGATTACATTACAGTGCTGGATGTGAGCAGGGTGCTGTGACTGATTACATTACAGTGCTGGATCTGAGCAGAGTGCTGTGACTGATTACATTACAGTGCTGGATCTGAGCAGAGTGCTGTGACTGATTACATTACAGTGCTGGATGTGAGCAGGGTGCTGTGACTGATTACATTACAGTGCTGGATGTGAGCAGGGTGCTGTGACTGATTACATTACAGTGCTGGGTTTGAGCTCTGTTTTATAACACAAAGTGGAAACTTCTGCAGAACGTGCATCTCACAATGTTTATTCCAGTCTGTCTCTAGCAGCGTCTGATTAATGGGCAACCCTAGTATAACAGTACACAGGGGCCAGATTTCTCCTTCCCTTGTTTCTTGGGATACAGATGCTTTGGTTTGAGGCATGTTGCCCAATTGCTTTTGTCTAGACATTATGCTAAAGGCAAATTAATTCCTCCTGTTTTATCCACTGTCTTCTATTATGACAGCAGTTTTCTCTGGCCTGTCTCCTGTCTCCTCCTTTTGCTATTGTTGTCATTATCAGAACTTGTGTAAGATGATGTGAATGACCATATATCCACTGTAAGGCACAGCGGAATGAATATATGCTTGCTATATGTTAATAAAATAAAAAGGTTCATATGTTTGGTGGTGTAGATTGTGATAACCTCTAGATCAAACTGATGTTTTTATGGGTTTTAAATTTGCACTAACAAAATGAAAAATGTTTAAACATTTTAAATTGTTTATTAATACTAAGGTAGATTGTGCAGTTTCATATATAGTGTCTATGCCCACTCAGTCCTGTCTGCTGATTGAGGTGACTTTGACGTCTCTGTAGTATTTTTACCTGTGTGAATGAACAAGGGAATTATGGGTAGGAATATTTAATGATCAACAGTTTGCTAGGAACAAGTCACGTCATTAAAACTACGGGCAGAATGTTGTCTCATTTATGTCACTTGTTCTTGTGAAGTGATAATGTGTGCCAGAGAGTTGTATGGGTTCCTGAGTGGATTAATAGGTTTTATACTCCTGAAAGTTATTTTTTTCCCCACAATGTGGTTGGACTCTACTTGTGTAGGCAAGTGTATAGATCATTAAACGTATCTTTATTCAGATTTCTGTAGTTAGGTTTCTTCTCTCATACTCCCTTTACTCATGCACCCCTTTACTCATGCACCCCTTTAATCGTGCTCCCCTTTTATTCATGCTCCCCTTTACTCATGCTCCCCTTTACTCATTCTCCCCTTTTACTCTTGCTCCCCTTACTCTTGCTCCCCTTTACTCATGCACCCCTTTACTCATGCTCCCCTTTACTCATGCTCCCTTTTACTCATGCTCACCTTTTACTCATGCTCCCTTTACTCTTGCTCCCCTTTACTCATGCACCCCTTTACTCATGCTCCCCTTTTATTCATGCTCCCCTTTTACTCATGCTCCCTTTTCTCATGCTCCCCTTTACTTTACTCATGCACCCCTTTACTCATGCTCTCCTCTACTCATGCACCCCTTTACTCATGCACCCCCCTTTTCTCATGCTCCCTTTTCTCATGCTCCCCTTTACTCATGCTCCCCTTTTCTCATGCTCCCCTTTACTCATGCTCCCCTTTTCTCATGCTCCCCTTTTCTCATGCTCCCCTTTTCTCATGCTCCCCTTTACTCATGTTCCCCTTTTCTAATTCACCCCTTTTCTAATTCACCCCTTTACTCATGCTCCCCTTTACTCATGCACCCCTTTACTCATGCTGCCCTTTACTCATGCACCCCTTTACTCTTGCTCTCCTCTACTCATGCACCCCTTTACTCATGCTCTCCTCTACTCATGCTCCCCTTTATTCATGCACCCCTTTTCTCATGCTACCTTTCTTATTCATGCTCCATTTTTCTCATGCACCCCTTTTCTCATGCACCCTTTTTCTTATGCTCCCCTTTTCTCATGTTTTCTTATACTCATGCTCCCTTTCTATGGCAGTGCCATATTTTTATATTTTATGATATATCGAGAAGTGATTACATTGCAATCGCAGCCACCTCACTACAAAAAGTACCAAAAACAACCAATAAGGGGATAGATTATACAGTGAAATAAGATAACTTAATAAGTGACCTCTTAAACAGCATCACTCAATGACCTAGTGCTGTACTAAGGACATGGATAGTGCCAGAGAGAACCAGAGGATGGCGGGCCCTTCCTGTGAAAGCTTGCAGACTCAAAGGGAGATGTATCAAACCTTCTGAAGAGGACAGGTGGAGAAGTTGCCCATGGTAACCAACCATCTTTATCTATAATTTATCAGGTGCATTCTGTAAAATGATAGCTAGATGCAGACCAGTTGCTGTGCTCAACTTCTCCACCAGTTCTCTTTAGAAGGTTTGATCTCCTACTGAGGGAGCTGGGGATTAACTGGAAGGTGTACAAGGATGAAGGAGGCGGGAGGGCAGAGAAATGAGAGCTAAGGGGGGTGATGAAAGCTGATAGGCATTGACAAACGGGTGCTTTGTAAGGGAGTGAGAAGCAGGGGCGTGTGGTCCAGAGAAGGGGAACAGTGCTGGATGGGGGATGGGTAGAGTGGGGGGAGTTAATCCATGTAGGAACATCATGGCAGGTAGAGGAAGAGTGGAAAGAGCGATAGAGGCTGAGAAGAGGTTAGAGATGTAAGATGGAGAGTAGTGTTGAAGTGCTTTTAAGGTTAGATTGAAAAGCTTAAACCGGATTCTGTAAGGGAAGGGGCACCAGCAAAAGAGTTGAAGTAGAGAGCAAGACAAAATGATGAGATAGGATTGAGGATACATGTAAAAAGAGTGATTCTGGAGAGAGGAAGGCCAGAGCGTAGGATGTCACAATAGTCCAAACAGGAGATGACAAGGGCATGAATAAGAGATTTAGCCTTATGGGTTTAGAAGGCAAGACTTCTAGAGATGTTGGCAGGTGAAAGCCGCTGGTTTGGGAGATAGCGTGATTGTGGGAAAGGAGGGAGGAAACAAAGAATGACCCCCTGGCAGTGAACTTGTGCGACAGGAAAGAGGATAGTCTTGGTAGGAGAGAAGTGAGACTTTGGGGCCTAAGAATAGTAGGAAATTAAGACAAAAGTGACGATAGTGGTGGTTGGGGGCAAAACAGTAGCGGTAGCGTAAGTCAGTTGCATTACATTAACAAAAATGACTACAATATATACTGTGTTTACTTTAGATAAGTTACTGTAACATAAATAGCTTACCTGATTACCAGTAGAGCTATTGTTGAACAGTTCTGGTGGGGAGGCGACTGCGCAGGATAGCGACCGGACTTGCACACCACTCGTGTCGATCAAGTAATATTACGGCTGGTTGAGGGTTGGTGAAATGTAGCTGGGGGTGTCCTGTAATGAAAGAGGGGGATTAGTCCTGGGTGCTAGGAAGTTCAGACACCTAGGTGAGGAATACAGACTTCAGTGAAGGAGTATAGGGGGAAGCTTGAGGGATCCTGGAGAGCTATGCCAAGACCATGACGAGGATTCATCAAGTCAGTCTAGACCTGTGTGGAGCCGGTCCAGAAGATCTGTGACTGAAGAGGAGCAGAGAGGGAGCAGCAGCAGGGATAGTCAGTGGATTACACTAGCAGAGGAGGAAATGTTACCCGGTACTCACCTAAACTGCTGATGGGGGATGCTCTGTAAGGGTCTCCCTGATATATAAAGTAGTTAGAATGTACTAGTCTGGGTAAACAAGTGACAGGCAGGAGTGTTACACCAGCAGTGAGAGAATAACTTGTTTCTGGGGAGAGAATAAGGTCCCCGGAACTTGGTAACATTACTGTACAGTGCCAGGTAGCAGACAGGGAATTGCAGCAGACTGACTTAACACATAAGTAGGCAGAGTCACAGGGAACCCTAGCGATCCACAACAGCACTTTTGAACATATGCTTTTGCAAGAAACTAAAGAGGGGTTTCTGGGCAACAGCAAGCTTCCCCCTAAGTGTGCCACTGCATCATTAGACACTTCTAGTGAAAATGCCCAGTTTTATTGCAGTGGGAAAGATTCATCTAAGTGTATACAGGCTCTCTGCACTTATGAGACCTGTGTGGAGTAACAGTCGCACTGGGTTTTAGACAGAGTTGTCTTTCTAGGTCAGTTGAGGGTAGCTTCTGTGAAAGAGTGTAGAAGACCTTGATGTCAGAGGTGTAATCTCTACATACTCTAGTCTAGAGCCATAAAATTTATCAGCGAACAGTGAAATACGTTCTAATTCCCTGGCATTGACATCTTAATGACTTGTCGCTAGAAGTTTGATATTTTATTTTCAATTAATGCTCGTTGCCTTTACAGCCCTGGCAACCTGTTGTAATTAATTTTGCCAAGCGAGAGAGCTAATTATGTTCCCTAGCTGTGATGTACGTGTGATTCATGATCATCCTAGCTCCAGCGCAGGGTGCTGGCGAACAAGCTGAGCGATGGAAACATTTCATTAATTGCAGAAAGAGATGTAAGAGAAAGTCTGAGCTAATTACGCAGTTCATACTTTGATTCCATTGTTAATATAGATCTTGTTATTTACAATCTGAGGGACGACTTCTTTTTTTTTTTTATAACAGAAGAAATATAAATAGGTGCCTTTATTATTTATACAGCACTAACACACGTAATGACAGTAAATATAATTTGCAGAATTCTGCTTTGGCTCAGAGAGGAATCATTTGTGCCTCATGCCTCAAGGATGTCAGTAGTTCATAATGAATTATTGGGCTGCCTTCTCTTAAATAGCGGTTCAACTGACAAAGTGACCGTCTCGATGCTACATTTATAGCCTGATGATGGAAGTGAAATGGGCGTATAGAGGCCTGATTTAGATTGGGATGGAGGTGCTACTGCTGCTGCTTACAGGGGCAAACACAGGATTTCTGGAGGGGGGTTTCCAAATGTGTGATTTTAGAGTGATTTTTAGCCAGCCCATGAAGGATGCGTAATTAGCAGAATTTGCTATCCTTTGAGTTGCATGCTGGGGGTCGCCCATCGCTGGTCAAGACCACCCAGCATGCTGACCGGCGCCTCCCCCAGTTCAACAAGCAGAAATTGCGAACGCATCGCAATTTCTGCTTGTTAGCAGGAACTGAGGATGGCTCCTGCCATCTCGATGTTCTCGATCGTGGCGGCTGCGTGTGACGTCACGCAGCCGACATGATAACGCCCCCCTGATCATGGTAAGCCGCTTACCAGATTCTCTCTCTGGTGCGATGATTGAGTACTCAGATCCATACACACACACAGTAGACTTGGTAGGAACAGCTGCTGCCATTGTGCATGTGCAACAGCTCCATTCCACCCTTTATACTGCATGTAGTTTCCACTGGTCAGGCTGTGGGGATGAGGGGTTCCCAGGCAACTGGAACCCCCCCTTCCCTGCATTTACCTATGGCTGACATAGGAGTAGCAATGATAGCTCTAATATGGTAATGCAACAGGAGGCATCACCTGCGACACCATGGACGTCTCAAGGGGCCACACAAGCCAGCCGCCGAAGGTCCAGCTTCCGACAGATCCTGGCGGCGGCACTCCCCCAAATGGTAGCAGACTACAGTCTGCTGCCAACCTGCGTCCAACGTCGCAGACCCAGACATGTGCAATATGGGTATAGCACATGAGCAAAGTGCTGAACATCGGTACTTTGCGGCGTGAGCCACAGCTATGTCAGGACCTGAATCAGGCCCCGGATTTACTACAGGTCACCATCAACAAGGAGTATTCGCAGTCCCATATACTAGATGCAGAATATACGTATCAGGCCTATATTCACTTACATGCCGGTATGCACCTTTCAAGCACCGGTTCTGTATCTTCAGACGTAAGTAGGGGTGTGATGAAAATGCGCATGCCTCTACATTGCCCGTACTTGTCTTGCATGCGCTTATATCTAGGCCTGTACGGTGCCAGTGTACGCTTTGATTATAGACATTGATTCCGGGGTGGAAACAAAGCTAAGCAAAAAAAAGCAAGTAACTGTGCACCTGGGTAAAGGGGGGTACACACGGAGAGATCTGACTAGATTGCTTAGAAGTTAAGCACCGATCTCTCCGTGTGTATGCCCAAAGTGATAGTAATGCGCGGCCCCGCGCGTCGCTATCGCGGTGCTAGATTGGCCTGCATGCAGGCTTAATCTAGCAGGTCACTCATTTCCACGCTGTGTGCTGAGCGGGGGAAGAGATGTGTGCTGAGCGGTCGCTGATAGATCGCTCAGTACACATCTCCCCCATGTGTACGGGGCTTACCACCATGCTACACTGCAGGGGGCAGATGTACCGCGCAGAGAGGTAAGGAGGGTACACACGGAACGATATTTACTTAATTTCTAAGCAACCTGACTAGATTGCCTAGAAATTAAGCAAACATCGCTCCATGTGTAGGGGTGCCGGCGACAGCGATGCGCGGCCCCACGCGTCACTATCGCTGACTCTAGATTGGGCATGCATGCATGGCCAATCTAGTGAGATTGCTCACTTCGCCGCGTGAAGTGAGTTTCGCCTCCACCCCCCCACCCCCCCCTCCCTCGCTCAGCACACAGTGTGTGCTGAGCTTGAGAGATGTGTGCTGAGCGGTCTGTGCTAGACTGCTCAGCACACATCTCTGGGACAAATCTCCTCGTGTACGGGGCTTTAGGTTTGGGAGGGGCGTGTCCTAGCTCAGAGCCAGTAACTGTGCACCTGGGTAACACCATGCTGCACTGCGGTGGGACAGATGTACCGTACAGAGAGTCAGATTTGGGAGGGGCGTGACCTAGCTCAGAGCCAGTAACTGTGCACCTGGGTAACACCATGCTGCACTGCGGTGGGACAGATGTACCGTACAGAGAGTCAGATTTGGGAGGGGCGTGACCTAGCTCAGAGCCAGTAACTGTGCACCTGGGTAACACCATGCTGCACTGCGGTGGGACAGATGTACCGTACAGAGAGTCAGATTTGGGAGGGGCGTGACCTAGCTCAGAGCCAGTTACTGTGCACCTGGGTAACACCATGCTGCACTGCGGTGGGACAGATGTACCGTACAGAGAGTCAGATTTGGGAGGGGCGTGACCTAGCTCAGAGCCAGTAACTGTGCACCTGGGTAACACCATGCTGCACTGCGGTGGGACAGATGTACCGTACAGAGAGTCAGATTTGGGAGGGGCGTGACCTAGCTCAGAGCCAGTTACTGTGCACCTGGGTAACACCATGCTGCACTGCGGTGGGACAGATGTACCGTACAGAGAGTCAGATTTGGGAGGGACGTGTCCTAGCTCAGAGCCAGTTACTGTGCACCTGGGTAACACCATGCTGCACTGCGGTGGGACAGATGTACCGTACAGAGAGTCAGATTTGGGAGGGGCGTGACCTAGCTCAGAGCCAGTTACTGTGCACCTGGGTAACACCATGCTGCACTGCGGTGGGACAGATGTACCGTACAGAGAGTCAGATTTGGGAGGGACGTGTCCTAGCTCAGAGCCAGTTACTGTGCACCTGGGTAACACCATGCTGCACTGCGGTGGGACAGATGTACCGTACAGAGAGTCAGATTTGGGAGGGGCGTGTCCTAGCTGAAACCTAAATATGCAGTTTAATAATAAAGCTGCCCAGCTACATGCAAAAGCAGTCAGTATTTACCCTGCATGCAAATAATACATGTATTTGTCCCCCTTGCATTGCAGCATGGTTTGCTCCAGGTTCAAAAATTCATGCTTCTTTATTTTGCATTATTGTCAACACAAGATCAGCCCCAATATCTGTGAGATATGTTTTCAGTGGCTGTACTCAGAACAGAAGGCTTTATACACACAAACTAATTACGTTTCCCTGAAAGTCTGCGGTAAGATGGAAATGAGTGACACCCGCACCCTGATGTGAGTGCTCTATGTTGCTGGTCTGTGCCCATTGATCCTCTCAGTGGTCATGTAGAGGGGTTGTGTCCAAAATCCCGGCAGTCAGTATCCCAACAGTCAGGATACCGATGGCGGCTGCCCGACAAAACACGGTAAGTATTTAATCCCTAACCCACCCCTCCTGCAGCCTAACCTTACCAAACCCTCCCGCAGCCTAACCCTAACCCACCCCTCCCGCAGCCTAACCTAACCCACCCCTCCTGCAGCCTAACCCTAACCCACCCCTCCCGCAGCCTAACCCTAACCCACCCCTCCCGCAGCCTAACCTTACCAACCCCTCCCGCAACCTAACCTTACCAACCCCTCCCACAGCCTAACCTTACCAACCCCTCCCGCAGCCTAACCTTACCAACCCCTCCCGCAGCCTAACCCTAACCCACCCCTCCCGCAGCCTAACCTTACCAACCCCTCCCACAGCCTAACCCTAACCCACCCCTCCCGCAGCCTAACCCTAACCCACCCCTCCCGCAGCCTAACCCTAACCCACCCCTCCCGCAGCCTAACCCTAACCCACCCCTCCCGCAGCCTAACCCTAACCCACCCCTCCTGCAGCCTAACCTTACCAACCCCTCCCGCAGCCTAACCTTACCAACCCCTCCCGCAGCCTAACCTTACCAACCCCTCCCGCAACCTAACCTTACCAACCCCTCCCGCAGCCTAACCCTAACCCACCCCGCCCGCAGTCTAACCTTACCAACCCCTCCCGCAGCCTAACCCTAACCCTCTCCTCCCGCAGCCTAGCCCTAACCCACCCCTCCCGCAGCCTAGCCCTAACCCACCCCTCCCGCAGCCTAACCCTAACCCTTCCCTCCCGCAGCCTAACCCTTCCCTCCCGCAGCCTAACCCTCCCCTCCCGCAGCCTAACCCTTCCCACCCCGCAGCCTACCCCTAACCCACCCCTCCCACAGCCTAACCCTAACCCACCCCTCCCACAGCCTAACCCTAACCCACCCCTCCCACAGCCTAACCCTAACCCACCACTCCCGCAGCCTAACCCTAACCCACCCCTCCCGCAGCCTAACCTTACCAACCCCTCCCGCAGCCTAACCTTACCAACCCCTCCCGCAGCCTAACCTTACCAACCCCTCCCGCAGCCTAACCCTAACCCACTCCTCCCGCAGCCTAGCCCTAACCCACCCCTCCCGCAGCCTAGCCATAACCCACCCCTCCCGCAGCCTAACCCTAACCCTTCCCTCCCGCAGCCTAACCCTTCCCTCCCGCAGCCTAACCCTTCCCTCCCGCAGCCTAACCCTCCCCTCCCGCAGCCTAACCCTCCCCTCCCGCAGCCTAACCCTTCCCTCCCCGCAGCCTACCCCTAACCCACCCCTCCCACAGCCTAACCCTAACCCACCCCTCCCACAGCCTAACCCTAACCCACCCCTCCCACAGCCTAACCCTAACCCACCCCTCCCACAGCCTAACCCTAACCCACCACTCCCGCAGCCTAACCCACCCCTCCCGCAGCCTAACCTACCCCTCCCGCAGCCTAACCCTAAACCACCCCTCCCGCAGCCTAACCTTACCAACCCCTCCCGCAGCCTAACCTAACCCACCCCTCCCGCAGCATAACGTAACCCACCCCTCCCGCAGCCTAACCTAACCCACCCCTCCCGCAGCCTAACCCTAACCCACCCCTCCCGCAGCCTAACCCTAACCCACCCCTCCCGCAGCCTAACCCACCCCTCCCGCAGCCTAACCCTAACCCACCCCTCCCGCAGCCTAACCCTAACCCACCCCTCCCGCAGCCTAACCCTAACCCACCCTTCCCGCAGCTTAACCCTAGCCCATCCCTCCTGCAGCCTAGCCCTAACCCTCCCGTCCCCGCAGCCTATCCCTAACCCACCCCTCCCGCAACCGAACCTTACCAAGCCCTCCCGCAGCCTAACCCTAACCCACCCCTCCCGCAGCCTAACCTAACCCACCCCTCCCGCAGCCTAACCTTACCCACCCCTCCCGCAGCCTAACCTTACCCACCCCTCCCGCAGCCTAACCTTACCAACCCCTCCCGCAGCCTAACTCTAACCCACCCCTCCCGCAGCTTAACCCTAGCTCATCCCTCCTGCAGCCTAGCCCTAAACCTCCCGTCCCCGCAGCCTATCCCTAACCCACCCCTCCCGCAGCATAACCTAACCCACCCCTCCCGCAGCCTAACCCTAACCCACCCCTCCCGCAGCCTAACCCTAACCCACCCCTCCCGCAGCCTAACCTTACCAACCCCTCCCGCAGCCTAACCCTAACCCACCCCTCCCGCAGCTTAACCCTAGCCCATCCCTCCTGCAGCCTAGCTCTAACCCTCCCGTCCCCGCAGCCTATCCCTAACCCTCCCCTCCCGCAGCCTAACCCTTCCCTCCCCGCAGCCTAACCCTAACCCACCCCTCCCGCAGCCTAACCCTATCCTCCCTTCCTGCAGCCTAACCCTAACCTCCCTTCCTGCAGCCTAACCCTAACCTACCCCTCCTGCAGCCTAACCCTAACCTCCCCTCCCGCAGCCTAACCCTAACCCACCCCTCCCGCAACCTAACCCTCCCCTCCCGCAGCCTAACCCTCCCCTCCCGCAGCCTAACCCTAATCCACCCTCCCCGCAGCCTAACTCTAACTGTCCCCTCCCGCAGCCTAACTCCATACCCCCCCCCCAAAAAAAAAACCCCAAAAAAGTCTAACCCTAACTCCCTGTACTTACCGGCGGGCCTATGACTGACGGAATCCCGCTGTCGGTGTTCTGACTGTCAGGATCCTGACCGCATCACCATGAAGAAGAACCTGACTGCTAAATGACATTGCGTGACTGCCTTCAGCTTGTGTTCCTGTTGTGACTTGTTATCTGTGTCATTACTATGTGACCATAAATATTGGATAAGCCACTTGGAATGTCGCAGAGTAATTGCAGGGTAGAACATTGCTGTCGTGGTTTTCTCTCTCTCCACCTTCATCCTTCTGTTTAGCACTAAACACTGTATTGTCTCTGCTGAGATCCAGGGATTTACAGTCCATTTTCTGTCTCTGTGTTGTTTTTACATGTAATTCTCTCTCAGCAATCCTTTGTAGCAGCCGTGTTATCCCTGTAATACAATGGCCAGTGGCTGATTCTTAAGGTCTGCTTAAGATGCTTCACCTGTTGCATGACTTTAGGGGCCGGATGTAATGACGCCCTAAATTTGGGGGCCGTGTGGGTTGCCGGCCGAACTTGGACTTTTTTTTTTTTTTTTAAGTGGCAATCACTTACAAAGCGAAACCATGCCTTATAAATGATTGCCCCTTTATAAAAAAAACAAACATCTGCGTTGGTCTGGCATCCTGCACGGCCGCCGAACCTGGGGCATCATTACCTCCGGACCTTGTTCTTTCAGTTTACTGAGTTGTAACTAATTAAGACATTTCACAGATGACACATGCAATGATCTGGTGAGCTTAATTATTCCCGATAATAAATGTAATGTCCAATCATTATGGTTCGTAGCACAATTGAGACCTACAGCTGTGTTCTCATATACTGGGTGTACTCTCCGTAGTCTGAGACCCCCCGCCACCCAGACAAGTAGCGCACGTATTTCAATTGTGCGTCTTGGCCCCATCGCAGATGCAGCGTAAACCGGCTCGCAGTTACTAGAATCGCTGGGCGGATTGGATGTACACATGCACAAAGATCCTGATTGATAGTTTTCGCAGATGATCGATTATCATTCATCTGCGCATGCGTCACGGTTGCAATACGTGAGGCTTTATTTGCAAAGTGGTTGACAGGGACCATTTGGCGCAGGTAAACGGGAAATGGCGGGCAAAACCATTTTCAGGGTGCGTCTCAGTCTACAACTGCGATCTCTTATGTACTAAGCATGGCATCTGTGTTTTCATTTCCGCTCCCATTCTGCGCTACCGCAGTGTTATCAGAGGATCTGCATCCACACTGCACATTTGTCCGCTACTGAGCTTGGTTTGGGGAAAAGCTGCTACTGCTTGCTCAAATCCTTCTTACATAGATACAGACTCCGTCGCAGACAGATGTTTAAATGTCGCACACCCATGTGTTCAGTGTACGCTAGATATGCAGTTTTGTCACTTCCATTTTTATCTATGCGAATAAGACGCACATTTTGAGCAAAAAAGACGAGATTCATGGGACCTGGGGCGCCAATGGGATCTATTTTGCATTACTGAAGCCTCCTAGTTGATCGCACGCTGCCGATTTTCGCTGCGCTGCGATCGGGTCTCTACTGCGCACCGCAATGCGTACGCGCATCATACGGGTACAAAGCGGATGTTGCTGGGCGATGGATTTAACGAAGAATCCATACGCACAGTCGATCGCAAGACGATTGACAGAAAGAGGGCGTTTACGGGTGTCAAGTGACCGTTTTCTGGGAGTGGTAGGGAAAACGCAGGCGTGTCCGGGCGTTTGGAAGGCGGGTGTGTGACTTCAATTCCGGCACCAAAAAGACTGAAGTGATGGCAAGGGCTGAGTAAGTTCTGACCTACTCTGAAACTGCACAAAATGTTTTTGCAATGCTCGGCTGCACAGGCGTTCACACACTTGCAAAGCGAAAATACACTTCCCCTATAGGCGGTGACTATGCGTTTGCATGGCTGCTAAAAACAGCTAGCGAGCGATCAACTCGGAATGAGGGCTACTGCGCAACACTTTACAAAGGCATATTTTACTATATGTTGCCCCTTTAAATGCAGCAGCTAAAGCGACCTTTAAAAGCACTGCATCGTAAAGTAACCCCACAGTACTTCTTATCCTTGACTGGTGATTTAGGTGTACCCACCTTGTGTAGGTATCTCCTATATAATAGCCCAGATCTGTGATCTTGTGATTCATTTGCTAACGCTGGGCGGAGTCACAACAGTGGGCGGAGTTAGTCAAATGAGTCACAGATCTGGCCAAATCTATAGGACACTAGGAGCAGCTGCAGAAGCAGATAGTATGGACATGGCACAGGCAGGGGTGCATAGTACCTCCCAGCTTTCACACACACACACACACACACACACACACACACACACACACACACAGCGAAAAGGGGCGTGGCTTCACGGGAGGGCCCCCGTTTTCGTCAGTGAGGGGGCATGCCCAGCGCTCTGTGAGCTGCTGGCATGCCCCCAGGGGCTGATTATGAGTCCGGGGGGCACATGGTACTTGAGACAGGGGAGCCCTATCTCATTGCTGTGCATGCTGTGTGTTGGAGGCGTGGCCTAATCGCGGGACGCGAGGCCACGCCCCATTATGCAAATTCCGATGATTTTTTTTATTTATTTTTTATGGAATTTAGGCCCCTCAGCTAGAGGTAAATCCAGAGGAGGTGGTCGCTCGCCCCTACACACCCGCACAGGCAGAAGAAAGCAGGGAGACTGCTGCCTCCCTGCAACACCACAGACCTGCCAATACGCAACAGCGTGTGCCGACTGTTGCTGGCAGGGCGGGGAGCTTCTGAGCTGGGACAGAGCTACTCCAGCCGGGGGGCCCCCTAAAACTGTGGGGCCAACGGTACGTACCGCCTGCCCCCCCCCCCCTTAATCCGGCTCTGCTGCTGGAACCCCCCCTTAATCCGTACCCCGTGATGCCCCCTCTCCCTCTGTCTCCACTATTCACCGCTGCTCTGCTAAGCAGAACAGCGAGTACAGGAGCTTTCCAACTGCTCCCCCCCCCCACCGCAGGACACTGCGACCCGCGGGTGGGACAGCGGGACAGACCCCAAAAAATGGGACTGTCCCACGAAAATTGGGACATTTGGGAGGTATGGGGGTGTGTGAGGGGGTATGTGAGGGGGTATGCCATACTTGACCCCCACATCAGCATACTCAGCAGGGTCTCTCTGGCGGGGAGGAGCGTCACATTCTGGCACACTCCACGCTTCTTAGCTGTAGTTTTGTGGGTCACCAGCCGCTGTGCACTTTCTGTACTGCCTCTGTTATCTCCAGCCCCTGCGACCCCACCGCTAGCTGCAGCGCTGCCACCCGCAGTGAGTTGCGCCCAGCTCCTTCACACACTTTAGCCGGCGGGTAGCGCTGCAGAAGTCCGCGCTGCTTGCAGGCTCTGGCCCCCTCCTCCCTCCAGCATCAGCGTCTCCTGGGAGCTAACCAGTCACTCCCAGTCTCCCCTTACCATAGTGCCCAGCAGCCGTGAGGTCCGCGCCACGTGCATGCTATGACCCCCTCCTCCCTCCAGCCGCAGCATCTCCTGGGGGCTAACCAGTCACTCCCAGTCTCACCTTACCACAGTGCCCGGCAGCTGCGCGAGGTCTGCGGTGTGTGACTGAGGAGGGGGGGAGTGATGCGGTCGGGCAGAGGAAGCAGGAATACAGCCTAAGAGAGTCAGCCATGCCAAGTCTCCACCAGCAGCAGATGCCAACAGGTTGGAGTGGAACAGCAGCAGCCAGCAGCAGTGACTCCGGTAAGACACATCTGTCTGTCACCACTGTTCTGTCCCTAATACCAATCTCTCCCGTGCCCTGTGTTCTGTCATGTCCCTGTCACCCCTGGCCTTGACCTGCCACCCTTATCCTGGCCCTTTCACCCTTATCCTGGCCCTTTCACCCTTATCCTGGCCCTGTCACCCTTATGCTGGCCCTGCTACCCCTATCCTGGCCCTGTCACCCCTGTGCTTGCCCTGTCAACCCTATACTGGCCCTGTCACCCCTGTCCTGGTCCTGCCGCCCCTACACTGACCCTGTCACCCCTATCCTGTCCCTGTCATTTCTGTCCTGGCCCCGTCACCCCTGTCCTGGCCCCGTCACCCCTGTTCTGACCCTGTCACCCCTGTTCTGACCCTGTCACCCCTGTCCTGGCCCAGTCAACCCTGTTCTGACCCTGTCACCCCTATCCTGGCCCTGTTACTGCATACCCTCCAACTACCTTTTTGGCAGGTACAGTACCCGCAGCACCTCCAGACCTCTCCCCAATGCACCACACCTCCGCATCTTCCCCTCCACCACATGCGGCACTCCACCCCTCCCCCACATGCTGTGCCTCCAGACCCCCTACACCACCCGCGGCTCCCACTCCTCCGCCCCTTCACCACCCCCAGCAATCTCCAGGCCCCCTCCACCATTCACCCCCCTTATATGTCTCCCCCACACCTGCCCCCCTCCACCCGCAGCATCTGCAGACACCCTCCTCCATCCGCGGTCCCCCCCTCCCCCACCCCTCCCCCACCAATGGCACCCCCGCACCTGCCCCACCACCACCTGCAGCACCTCCGGACCTCCTTCCCCATCTGCCGCAACACCCGTACCTGCCCCTCCCCTACCCATGGCGCCTGCGGACCCCTACCCCACCAGTGGCACTCCCGCCCCTTCCCATCCCACAGCACCTCCGGAACCCTTCACCCATCTGCAACATCCCCACACCTGCCCCTCCCCCACCCATGGCACCCCTGCCCTTCCCCCACCTGCAGTGCCTCCGGACCCCTCCCCCATCTGCATCCCCCACTCCTGCCCCTCCCCCTCCCGCAGCACCTCCCAACCCTTCCCCATCCGGGCCCCACCCCCACTTCCGCCCCCCCTCCATCCGCAGCATCTACAGACACCATCCGCAGTACCCCCCGCACCCGCTACATTCTGTACATTGTGGCCTGCAGGTGCTGTTCACGCCGTTGCAAGGGGCTGCGCCTCCTTCACCATCGCACACCCTTTCATTGTGCAATATTTAACCACTAACAAAGGAATGCAGGTAATACTTTATATAATACAAATATTGAACCCCAGAAAGGCATGCAAGGGTTAAGGGGGCGTAGCCCCTTGCGACGGTGTGAAGAGCGCCCGTAGGGCGCGATGAAGCACCTAGTATAGTATAATTGGGGTCGAGCATTATCAAGTACTTTGCAACCACAACATTTTATAATTACTATTTTCCTCCTGGTATCATAATATCTCATCCTTTATCTAAAACCTGTTTTTTAATACAAATCCTGCTGTAGGCATTGAATAGACCATATTTATTCCATTAATGACTGGCTCGCCGGCAGAGTCATGTGACCTTGTAGCGTCCGAGCTGCGGCTCGCCTGCTGCAGGCACGGGTTTTCTCTTTATAGCACAGTTATTGCACATTTTAATCTATTTTGACCTGTTTAAAAAACATTCTGTTACTAAACATAAGCTCCGTCCCAGCCTATTACTTTCTGTTCATTCAACCCATTGACGCGCTTGCTGACATTGGAGCGGATTGTCCTATACTGAGAGCGGGCAGGAGCAGAAATTCCAGGGCCTCTGTGAGTGAAAGGGTTAATGGTAACCACTCCAAAGCTCACTGCTCATTTACTGGCTTGTGGGGACACAGTAATTGTCTCAAGTAAACAGCTCTGTCTCCTATTCCCAGTCACTATTGTTAGCAGACATGAAAGGAAGTGTGTTGTATAATAACCCTTTCAAGGTGAACTTTTCACATGCTAGGAGTGTGTGAAGTCACTGGCACAATTGTGAATGTACACACAGTGTGGCACCTGGTGGCTGGACATTGCTTTTGACTGCAGTTATTTCGGGGAAGTTTAAAAGAAACGAGGGGCAAAGGATTGAAATTAAACAGCTATATGTATTTTATTTTCTCTGACGTCCTAGTGGATGCTGGGAACTCCGTAAGGACCATGGGGAATAGACGGGCTCCGCAGGAGACTGGGCACTCTAAAAGAAAGATTAAGTACTATCTGGTGTGCACTGGCTCCTCCCTCTATGCCCCTCCTCCAGACCTCAGTTAGAATCTGTGCCTGGCCAGAACTGGGTGCTCCTAGTGGGCTCTCCTGAGCTTGCTAGAAAGAAAGTGTTTGTTAGGTTTTTTATTTTCAGTGAGATCTGCTGGCAACAGACTCACTGCTACGTGGGACTGAGGGGAGAGAAGCAAACCTACCTGTGTGCAGCTAGCTATGGTTCTTAGGCTACTGGACACCATTAGCTCCAGAGGGTTCGAACACAGGGCCTGACCTCGATCGTCCGTTCCCGGAGCCGCGCCGCCGTCCCCCTTGCAGAGCCAGAAGACAGAGATGTAATCAGCGGCAGAAGACTCCAGTCTTCATTAAGGTAGCGCACAGCACTGCAGCTGTGCGCCATTGCTCCCACTGCACACCACACACTCCGGTCACTGTAGGGTGCAGGGCGCTGGGGGGGGGGGCGCCCTGGGCAGCAATAAGATTACCTTTTGGCACTAAATACATATAATACAGTCTGGGAAACTGTATATGTGTAAATAACCCCGCCATTAAGCTATACAAAACGTGGGAGAAGCCCGCCGCTGAGGGGGCGGGGCCTTCTTCCTCAGCACACCAGCGCCATTTTCTCTTCACAGCTCCGCTGGAAGGACGCTCCCCAGGCTCTCCCCTGCAGTATCCAGTACGAGAAGGGTAAAAAAGATAGGGGGGCACATAAATTTAGGCGCAATTAGGATAATAAACAGCTATTGGGAAAAATCACTCATTATAGTGTAAATCCCTGTGTTATATAGCGCTGTGGTGTGTGCTGGCATACTCTCTCTCTGTCTCCCCAAAGGACTTTGTGGGGTCCTGTCCTCAGTCTGAGCATTCCCTGTGTGTGTGCGGTGTGTCGGTACGGCTGTGTCGACATGTTTGATGAGGGTTACGTGGAGGCTGAGCAGGGGCAGATAAGTGTGGTGTCGCCCCCGACGGGGCCGACACCGGATTGGATGGATATGTGGAAGGTCTTAACAGACAGTGTCAACTCCTTACATAAAAGGTTCGATGACGCAGCAGCCTTGGGACAGCCGGGATCTCAGCCCGCGCCTGCCCAAGCGTCTCAGAAGCCATCAGGGGCTCAAAAACGCCCGCTAGCTCAGATGGTAGACACAGATGTCGACACGGAGTCTGACTCCAGTGTGGATGAGGATGAGACAAATGTACAGTCTACAAAGGCCATCCGATGCATGATTACTGCAGTGAAAAATGTATTGCACATTTCTGATGTTAACCCGGTTACTACCAAGAAGGGTATTATGTTTGGGGAGAAAAAGCAGCCAGTGACTTTTCCCCCATCTGATGAATTAAATGATTTGTGTGAAGAAGCGTGGAGTTCCCCCGATAAGAAACTAGTGATTTCTAAGAGGTTACTGATGGCGTACCCTTTCCCGCCAACGGACAGGTTACGTTGGGAAACATCCCCTAGGGTGGACAAGGCGCTCACACGCTTATCAAAAAAGGTGGCACTACCGTCTCAGGATACGGCCGCCCTAAAGGAGCCTGCGGATAGAAAGCAGGAAGCTATCCTGAAGTCTGTGTATACACACTCGGGTACTATACTGAGACCTGCTATTGCTTCAGCATGGATGTGTAGTGCTGCAGCAGCATGGTCTAATACCCTGTCAGACAACATTGATTCCCTCGACAGGGATACTATTTTGCTAACCATCGAACATATAAAAGATGTTGTCTTATATATGCGGGATGCACAGAGGGACATTTGCCTGCTGGCATCTAGAATTAATGCAATGTCCATTTCTGCCAGGAGAGTATTATGGACTCGGCAGTGGACAGGTGATGCTGATTCTAAAAGACACATGGAGGTTTTGCCTTATAAGGGTGAGGAATTGTTTGGGGACGGTCTCTCGGACCTCGTATCCACAGCAACAGCTGGGAAGTCAACTTTTTTACCTCAGGTTCCCTCACAGCCTAAGAAAGCACCGTATTATCATGTACAGTCCTTTCGGCCTCAGAAAGGCAAGCGGGTCAGAGTCGCATCCTTTCTGCCCAGAGGCAGGGGTAGAGGAAAGAAGCTGCACCAGGCAGCCAGTTCCCAGGAACAAAAATCCTCCCCCGCTTCCTCTAAGTCCACCGCATGACGCTGGGGCTCCACAGGCGGAGCCAGGTGCGGTGGGGGCGCGTCTCCGAAACTTCAGCAACCAGTGGGTTTGCTCACAGGTGGATCTCTGGGCTGTACAAATTGTATCTCAGGGATACAAGCTGGAGTTCGAGGCGACTCCCCCTCGCTGTTACCTCAAATCAGCCTTGCCAGCTGCTCCCAGGGAAAGGGAGGTAGTACTGGCGGCAATTCACAAGCTGTACCTCCAGCAGGTGATAATCAAGGTTCCCCTCCTTCAACAGGGACGGGGTTACTATTCCACAATGTTTGTGGTACCGAAACCAGACGGTTCGGTGAGACCCATTCTGAATTTAAAAACCTTGAACACTTATATAAGGAAGTTCAAGTTCAAAATGGAATCGCTCAAGGCGGTTATTGCAAGCCTGGAAGAGGGGGATTTTATGGTGTCGCTGCACATCAAGGATGCTTACTTGCATGTCCCCATTTACCCACCTCACCAGGAGTACCTCAGGTTTGTGGTACAGGATTGTCATTACCAGTTCCAGACGTTGCCGTTTGGTCTGTCCACGGCACCGAGAGTATTTACCAAGGTAATGGCCGAAATGATGATACTCCTTCGGCAGAAGGGAGTTATAATTATCCTGTACTTGGACGATCTCCTTATAAAGGCGAGGTCCAGAGAGCAGTTGTTAGTCAGCGTAGCACTCTCTCGGGAAGTATTGCAACAGCACGGCTGGATTCTGAATATCCCAAAGTCGCAGCTGATTCCTGCGACGCGTCTGCTTTTCCTGGGCATGATTCTGGACACAGAACAGAAGAAGGTGTTTCTCCCGGTGGAGAAGGCCCAGGAATTGTCATCTCTGGTCAGGGACCTCCTGAAACCAAAACAGGTGTCGGTGCATCACTGCACGCGAGTACTGGGAAAGATGGTGGCTTCTTACGAAGCAATTCCCTTCGGCAGGTTCCATGCAAGGATCTTTCAGTGGGATCTGTTGGACAAATGGTCCGGATCGCATCTTCAGATGCATCGGTTGATCACCCTGTCCTCAAGGGCTAGGGTGTCTCTGCTGTGGTGGCTGCAGAGTGCTCATCTTCTCGAGGGCCGCAGATTCGGCATACAGGACTGGGTCCTGGTGACCACGGATGCAAGCCTCCGAGGATGGGGGGCAGTCACTCAGGGAAGGAACTTCCAAGGACAGTGGTCAAGTCAGGAGACTTCACTACACATAAATATATTGGAACTAAGGGCCATTTACAACGCCCTGAGTCAAGCAGAGCCCCTGCTTCAAAACCAACCAGTGCTGATTCAATCAGACAACATCACGGCGGTCGCCAATGTAAACCGCCAGGGCGGCACAAGAAGCAGGATGGCGATGGCAGAAGCCACAAGGATTCTTCGATGGGCGGAGAATCACGTGCTAGCACTGTCAGCAGTGTTCATTCCGGGAGTGGACAACTGGGAAGCAGATTTCCTCAGCAGGCACGACCTCCACCCGGGAGAGTGGGGACTTCATCCAGAAGTCTTCACGCAGATTGTAAACCGTTGGGAACGACCACAGGTGGACATGATGGCGTCCCGCCTCAACAAAAAGCTAAAAAAATATTGCGCCAGGTCAAGGGACCCTCAGGCGATAGCTGTGGACGCACTAGTGACACCGTGGGTGTACCAGTCGGTTTATGTGTTCCCTCCTCTTCCTCTCATACCCAAGGTACTGAGGATAGTAAGAAAGAGAGGAGTAAGAACTATACTCATCGTTCCGGATTGGCCAAGAAGAACTTGGTACCCAGAACTACAAGAAATGATCTCAGAGGACCCATGGCCTCTGCCTCTCAGACAGGACCTGTTACAGCAGGGGCCCTGTCTGTTCCAAGACTTACCGCGGCTGCGTTTGACGGCATGGCGGTTGAACGCCGGATCCTAACGGAAAAGGGCATTCCGGATGAAGTGATTCCTACGCTGATAAAAGCTAGGAAGGATGTGACAGCAAATCATTATCACCGCATATGGCGGAAATATGTTGCTTGGTGTGAGGCCAGGAAGGCCCCAACAGAGGAATTCCAGCTGGGGCGATTTCTGCACTTCCTACAGTCAGGAGTGACTATGGGCCTAAAATTGGGGTCCATAAAGGTCCAGATTTCGGCCCTATCTATTTTCTTTCAAAAAGAACTGGCTTCACTGCCTGAAGTTCAGACGTTTGTTAAGGGAGTGCTGCATATTCAGCCCCCTTTTGTGCCTCCAGTGGCACCTTGGGATCTTAACGTTGTGTTGGATTTCCTGAAATCCCACTGGTTTGAGCCACTTAAGACCGTGGAGCTGAAATATCTCACGTGGAAAGTGGTCATGCTATTGGCCTTAGCTACGGCTAGGCGTGTGTCAGAATTGGCGGCTTTGTCATGTAAAAGCCCTTATCTGATCATCCATATGGACAGGGCAGAATTGAGGACTCGTCCCCAATTTCTCCCAAAGGTGGTATCAGCGTTTCATTTGAACCAACCTATTGTGGTGCCTGCGGCTACTCGGGACTTGGAGGACTCCAAGTTACTGGATGTAGTCAGGGCTTTGAAAATCTATGTAGCCAGGACGGCTGGAGTCAGGAAAACTGACTCGCTGTTTATCCTGCATGCACCCAACAAGCTGGGTGCTCCTGCTTCAAAGCAAACTATTGCGCGCTGGATCTGTAACACGATTCAGCAAGCTCATTCTGTGGCAGGGTTACCGCATCCTAAATCGATAAAAGCCCATTCCACAAGGAAGGTGGGCTCTTCTTGGGCGGCTGCCCGAGGGGTCTCGGCTTTACAGCTTTGCCGAGCTGCTACTTGGTCGGGTTCAAACACATTTGCTAAGTTCTACAAGTTTGATACCCTGGCTGAGGAGGACCTTGCCTTTGCTCATTCGGTGCTGCAGAATCATCGGCACTCTCCTGCCCGTTTGGGAGCTTTGGTATAATCCCCATGGTCCTTACGGAGTTCCCAGCTTCCACTAGGACGTCCGAGAAAATAAGAATTTACTCACCGGTAATTCTATTTCTCTAACGTCCTAGTGGATGCTGGGGACTCCGTCAGGACCATGGGGATTAGCGGCTCCGCAGGAGACAGGGCACAAAAATAAAGCTTTAGGATCAGGTGGTGTGCACTGGCTCCTCCCCCTATGACCCTCCTCCAAGCCTCAGTTAGGTTTTTGTGCCCGTCCGAGCAGGGTGCAATCTAGGTGGCTCTCCTAAAGAGCTGCTTAGAAAAAGTTTTTAGGTTTTTTATTTTCAGTGAGTCCTGCTGGCAACAGGCTCACTGCATCGAGGGACTTAGGGGAGAGAAGTCAACTCACCTGCGTGCAGGATGGATTGGCTTCTTAGGCTACTGGACACCATTAGCTCCAGAGGGATCGAACACAGGCCCAGCCATGGAGTCCGGTCCCGGAGCCGCGCCGCCGACCCCCCTTGCAGATGCCGAAGATGGAAGAGGTCCAGAAGCAGGCGGCAGAAGACTTTTCAGTCTTCCTGAGGTAGCGCACAGCACTGCAGCTGTGCGCCATTGTTGTCAGCACACTTCACACAGCGGTCACGGAGGGTGCAGGGCGCTGGGGGGGCGCCCTGGGCAGCAATGTATAATACCTTTTTATGGCTAAAAAATACATCACATATAGCCCTTGAGGCTATATGGATGTATTTAACCCCTGCCAGATCTCACAAACTCCGGAGAAGAGCCCGCCGAAATAGGGGGCGGGGCTTATTCTCCTCAGCACACAGCGCCATTTTCCTGCTCAGCTCCGCTGTGAGGAAGGCTCCCAGGACTCTCCCCTGCACTGCACTACAGAAACAGGGTAAAACAGAGAGGGGGGGCACTTTTTTTGGCGATATTACTATATTTAAGCTGCTATAAGGATACAACACTTATATAGGGTTGTTCCCATATATATTATAGCGCTTGGGTGTGTGCTGGCAAACTCTCCCTCTGTCTCCCCAAAGGGCTAGTGGGTTCCTGTCTTCAATAGAGCATTCCCTGTGTGTCTGCTGTGTGTCGGTACGTGTGTGTCGACATGTATGAGGACGATGTTGGTGTGGAGGCAGAGCAATTGCCGGTAATGGTGATGTCACCCCCCAGGGAGTCGACACCGGAATGGATGGCTTTGTTTATGGAATTACGTGATAATGTCAGCACATTACAAAAATCAGTTGACGACATGAGACGGCCGGAAAACCAGTTAGTACCTGCCCAGGCGTCTCAGACACCGTCAGGGGCTGTAAAATGCCCTTTACCTCAGTCGGTCGACACAGACCCAGACACGGACACTGAATCTAGTGTCGACGGTGAAGAAACAAACGTATTTTCCAGTAGGGCCACACGTTATATGATCACGGCAATGAAGGAGGCTTTGCATATCTCTGATACTACAAGTACCACAAAAAGGGGTATTATGTGGGGGGTGAAAAAACTACCTGTAGTTTTTCCTGAATCAGAGGAATTGAATGATGTATGTGATGAAGCGTGGGTTAACCCAGATAGAAAAGTGCTAATTTCAAAAAAGTTATTGGCATTATACCCTTTCCCGCCAGAGGTTAGGGCGCGCTGGGAAACTCCCCCTAAGGTGGATAAGGCGCTCACACGCTTATCAAAACAAGTGGCGTTACCGTCTCCTGATACGGCCGCCCTCAAGGATCCAGCTGATAGGAGGCTGGAAACTACCCTAAAAAGTATATACACACATACTGGTGTTATACTGCGACCAGCCATCGCCTCAGCCTGGATGTGCAGTACTGGGGTGGTCTGGTCGGATTCCCTGACTGAAAATATTGATAGGGACAGTATTTTACAGACTTTAGAGCAATTAAAGGATGCTTTTCTTTTTATGCGAGATGCTCAGAAGGATATTTGCACTCTGGCATCGAGGGTAAGTGCGATGTCCATATCTGCCAGAAGAAGTTTATGGACACGACAGTGGTCAGGTGATGCGGATTCCAAACGGCATATGGAAATATTGCCGTATAAAGGGGAGGAATTATTTGGCGTCGGTCTATCGGATTTGGTGGCCACGGCAACTGCCGGGAAATCCACCTTTTTACCTCAGACCCCCTCCCAACAGAAAAAGACACCGTCTTTTCAGCCGCAGTCCTTTCGGTCCTATAAGAAGCGGGCAAAAGGACAGTCATATCTGCCCCGAGGCAGAGGAAAGGGTAAGAGAGGGCAGCAAGCAGCTCCTTCCCAGGAACAGAAGCCCTCCGCGGGTTCTGCAAAGCCCTCAGCATGACGCTGGGGCTTTACAAGCGGACTCAGGAACGGTGGGGGGTCGACTCAAGAATTTCAGCGCGCAGTGGGCTTGCTCACAGGTGGACCCCTGGATCCTGCAGGTAGTATCTCAGGGTTACAGGTTGGAATTCGAGAAGTCTCCCCCTCGCCGGTTCCTAAAGTCTGCTTTGCCAACGTCTCCCTCAGACAGGGCGACGGTATTGGAAGCCATTCACAAGCTGTTTTCTCAGCAGGTGATAGTCAAGGTACCCCTCCTACAACAGGAAAAGGGGTATTACTCCACGCTATTTGTGGTACCGAAGCCGGACGGCTCGGTAAGACCTATTCTAAATCTGAAATCTTTGAACCTGTACATACAAAAATTCAAGTTCAAGATGGAATCACTCAGAGCAGTGATAGCGAATCTGGAAGAAGGGGACTTTATGGTGTCCCTGGACATAAAAGATGCTTACCTGCATGTCCCAATTTGCCCTTCACATCAAGGGTGCCTCAGGTTCGTGGTGCAAAACTGTCATTATCAGTTTCAGACGCTGCCGTTTGGATTGTCCACGGCACCTCGGGTCTTTACCAAGGTAATGGCCAAAATGATGATTCTTCTGCGAAGAAGAGGCGTATTAATTATCCCTTACTTGGACGATCTCCTGATAAGGGCAAGGTCCAGAGAACAGCTGGAGGACGGAGTAGCACTAACCCAAGTAGTGCTGCAACAACACGGGTGGATTCTGAATTTTTCAAAATCTCAGTTGACCCCGACAACACGTCTGCTGTTCCTGGGAATGATTCTGGACACGGTTCAGAAAAAGGTGTTTCTTCCGGAGGAGAAAGCCAAGGAGTTATCCGAACTTGTCAGGAACCTCCTAAAACCAGGAAAAGTGTCTGTGCATCAATGCACAAGAGTCCTGGGAAAGATGGTGGCTTCTTACGAAGCAATCCCATTCGGCAGATTCCACGCACAAACTTTTCAGTGGGATCTGCTGGACAAATGGTCCGGATCGCATCTGCAGATGCATCAGCGGATAACCTTATCGCCACGGACAAGGGTGTCTCTTCTGTGGTGGTTGCAGAGTGCTCATCTGTTAGAAGGCCGCAGATTCGGCATACAGGACTGGGTCCTGGTGACCACGGATGCCAGTCTGAGAGGCTGGGGAGCGGTCACACAGGGAAGAAACTTCCAGGGAGTATGGTCAAGCCTGGAGATGTCTCTTCACATAAATATACTGGAGCTAAGAGCGATTTACAATGCTCTAAGCCTGGCAAAACCCCTGCTTCAGGGTCAGCCGGTGTTGATCCAGTCGGACAACATCACGGCAGTCGCCCACGTAAACAGACAGGGCGGCACAAGAAGCAGGAGAGCAATGGCAGAAGCTGCAAGGATTCTTCGCTGGGCGGAAGATCATGTGATAGCACTGTCAGCAGTGTTCATTCCGGGAGTGGACAACTGGGAAGCAGACTTCCTCAGCAGACACAATCTACACCCGGGAGAGTGGGGACTTCATCCAGAAGTCTTCCACATGATTGTGAACCGTTGGGAAAAACCAAAGGTGGATATGATGGCGTCTCGCCTCAACAAAAAACTGGACAGGTATTGCGCCAGGTCAAGAGACCCTCAGGCAATAGCTGTGGACGCTCTGGTAACACCGTGGGTGTTCCAGTCAGTGTATGTGTTTCCTCCTCTGCCTCTCATACCCAAAGTACTGAGAATTATACGGCAAAGGGGAGTAAGAACGATACTCGTGGCTCCGGATTGGCCAAGAAGAACTTGGTACCCGGAACTTCAGGAGATGCTCACGGAAAATCCGTGGCCTCTACCTCTAAGACGGGACCTGATTCAGCAGGGACCGTGTCTATTCCAAGCCTTACCGCGGCTGCGTTTGACGGCGTGGCGGTTGAACGCCGAATTCTAAGGGAAAAAGGCATTCCAGAAGAGGTCATTCCTACACTGGTTAAAGCCAGGAAGGAGGTGACTGCACAACATTATCACCGCATTTGGAGAAAATATGTTGCGTGGTGTGAGGCCAGGAAGGCCCCCACGGAGGAATTTCAATTGGGTCGATTCCTACATTTCCTGCAAACAGGATTGTCTATGGGCCTCAAGTTGGGGTCCATTAAGGTTCAAATTTCGGCCCTGTCGATTTTCTTCCAGAAAGAATTGGCTTCAGTTCCTGAAGTCCAGACTTTTGTAAAAGGAGTACTACATATACAGCCCCCGGTTGTGCCCCCAGTGGCTCCGTGGGACCTTAATGTAGTTTTGGATTTTCTCAAATCCCATTGGTTTGAGCCACTCAAATCGGCGGATTTGAAATATCTTACATGGAAAGTAACCATGCTACTGGCCCTGGCTTCAGCCAGGAGAGTGTCAGAATTGGCGGCTTTATCGTATAAAAGCCCATATCTGATTTTCCATTCGGACAGGGCAGAACTGCGGACGCGTCCTCATTTTCTGCCTAAGGTGGTGTCAGCGTTTCACCTGAACCAGCCTATTGTGGTGCCTGCGGCTACTAGCGATTTGGAGGATTCCAAGTTGCTGGACGTTGTCAGGGCATTGAAAATATATATTTCAAGGACGGCTGGAGTCAGAAAATCTGACTCGCTGTTTATACTGTATGCACCCAACAAGCTGGGTGCTCCTGCTTCTAAGCAGACGATTGCTCGTTGGATTTGTAGCACAATTCAACTTGCACATTCTGTGGCAGGCCTGCCACAGCCTAAATCTGTCAAGGCCCATTCCACAAGGAAGGTGGGCTCATTCTGGGCGGCTGCCCGAGGGGTCTCGGCATTACAACTCTGCCGAGCAGCTACGTGGTCGGGGGAGCACACGTTTGTAAACTTCTACAAATTTGGTACCCTGGCTAAAGAGGACCTGGAGTTCTCTCATTCGGTGCTGCAGAGTCATCCGCACTCTCCCGCCCGTTTGGGAGCTTTGGTATAATCCCCATGGTCCTGACGGAGTCCCCAGCATCCACTAGGACGTTAGAGAAAATAAGATTTTACTTACCGATAAATCTATTTCTCGTAGTCCGTAGTGGATGCTGGGCGCCCATCCCAAGTGCGGATTGTCTGCAATACTTGTACATAGTTATTGTTACAAAAAAATCGGGTTGTTCTTGTTGTGAGCCATCTGTTCAGAGGCTCCTACGTTGTCATACTGTTAACTGGGTTCAGATCACAAGTTGTACGGTGTGATTGGTGTGGCTGGTATGAGTCTTACCCGGGATTCAAAATCCTTCCTTATTGTGTACGCTCGTCCGGGCACAGTATCCTAACTGAGGCTTGGAGGAGGGTCATAGGGGGAGGAGCCAGTGCACACCACCTGATCCTAAAGCTTTATTTTTGTGCCCTGTCTCCTGCGGAGCCGCTAATCCCCATGGTCCTGACGGAGTCCCCAGCATCCACTACGGACTACGAGAAATAGATTTATCGGTAAGTAAAATCTTATTTTCTCGTAGTCCGTAGTGGATGCTGGGCGCCCGTCCCAAGTGCGGACTCTCTGCAATACATGTATATAGTTATTGCTTAACTAAAGGGTTATTGTTATGAGCCATCTGTTACTGAGGCTCAGTTGTTGTTCATACTGTTAACTGGGTATGGTTATCACAAGTTGTACAGTGTGATTGGTGTGGCTGGTATGAGTCTTACCCTGGATTCCAAATCCTTTCCTTGTTGTGTCAGCTCTTCCGGGCACAGTTTCCTTAACTGAGGTCTGGAGGAGGGGCATAGAGGGAGGAGCCAGTGCACACCAGATAGTACCTAATCTTTCTTTTAGAGTGCCCAGTCTCCTGCGGAGCCCGTCTATTCCCCATGGTCCTTACGGAGTTCCCAGCATCCACTACGGACTACGAGAAATAGAATTACCGGTGAGTAAATTCTTATTTTTTTCAAAAGAGAGCTGGTTACCCAAGGGTTAGGCACCACCGGGTAGGGTTAGGCTGCAGGGGTGGGCGGGTTAGGTTTGGCTGCGGGGAGTGGGGTAATGCTTAGACCCCACCGATGACGGTTAGAGTTTGGCTGCACGGGGGAAGGGGTTGGGGAGGTGGTTAGGGACAGGCTGCGGGAAGGGAGGGTTAGTGATTAGGGCGGTATGGCTAGCCTACTTACCTTCCAGGTGTCAGGATCCTGTGCATTGGGATGCCGCTGTCGGTATTCTGACCGCCGGATCCCGATACCATCCCGATGAATGGATAGGCTGCATGCTCAGTGAAGTCACTGGTTCCTAGTGAACTGGATAGGCTGCATTCTCAGTAATGTCACTGGCTCCTAGTGACTGGATAGGCTGCATTCTCAGTGATGTCACTGGCTCCTAGTGACTGGATAGGCTGCATTCTCAGTGATGTCACTGGCTCTCAGTGATGTCACTGGCTCCTAGTGAACTGGATAGGCTGCATTCTCAGTGATGTCACTGGCTCCTAGTGACTGGATAGGCTGCATTCTCAGTAATGTCACTGGCTCCTAGTGACTGGATAGGCTGCATTCTCAGTAATGTCACTGGCTCCTAGTGACTGGATAGGCTGCATTCTCAGTGAATTCGCTGGTTCCTAGTGAACTGGATGGGTTACATTCTCAGTGATGTCACTGGTTCCTATTGAATGGATTGGCTGCACTCTCAGTGATGTCACTGGTTGCTAGTAAATAGATAGGCTACATTATCAGTGATGTCACTGGTTGCTAGTGAATGGATAGGCTGCATTATCAGTGATGTCACTGGTTCCTAGTGAATGGATAGGCTGCATTCTCAGTGATGTCACTGGTTCCTATTGAATGGATTGGCTGCACTCTCAGTGATGTCACTGGTTCCTAGTGAATGGATAGGCTGCATTATCAGTGATGTCACTGGTTCCTATTGAATGGATAGGCTGCAGTGGTGGAGAGAATTTATCCGGGAATTATAGATAAACATTTAGAACTTTTAGAATGGAGAGACGTCCTACTCTTTTTTGAGAAAAAAAAACAACAACCTAGTGTCACAGTGGGTGTGGTTCGTTTTATCGACAGTATCTAGGTCGACAATGTTTAGGTCGACAGTCACTAGGTCGACATGGATGGAAGGTCGACAGGGTTTCTAGGTCGACATGTGCTAGGTCGACAGGTCTAAAGGTCGACATGAGGAATTTTTTTGTGTGTGTCGTTTTCTGCGTAGAGTGACCGGGATCCCAAATTAGTGCACTGCGTCCCCTCGCATGGCTCGCTTCGCTCGCCATGCTTTGGGCATGGTGCCTTCGCTCCGCTACCGCTTCGCTCGGCACACTTTACCGTTCCAATCGTAGTCCACGTGGATCGTTAAGTATGAAAAAAATCCAAAAAAAAAAAAAGTGAAAAACTCATGTCGACATTTAGACCTGTCGACCTAGCACATGTCGACCTAGAAACCCTGTCGACCTTCCATCCATGTCGACCTAGTGACTGTCGACCTATAGTGGTCGACCTAAACATTGTCGACCTAGACACTGTCGATCTTCAGACCAGATCCCGTCACAGTTTTGTATAAACTGTTCTACTGAAGACTGTGTCTAAGGAAGCTGCATAATGGCAACTGCCTGTTGCGTCAGTGAGATCAGATAAGCGGATACAGCATGTACAGTGTAACGTGCACTAGTTGCACCCAGCCAGAAACCACTGATAAGCTTGGCAGGGATTTTCCACGCTCAGCACATACATGTTTTGTTCTTTCACATCGATGAAGTGAGGTGTAAAGTCTCAGATGGAAAATTGCAGCATGACCCTTTCCCCAGAACTTACTGCAGGCACGGAAGGAATTTTACATATGTCTATAATAACGAAACAAGTTATCAGCAGTGAAGATTGATGGAAACAAAGTCTTATTCTGAGCTCTTTTATGCTGTAGATCTAAACCCAGCCACGCGTATTACTGTACTTGATATATTCCAGCTTTTGTCGGGGAATTGATCAAAAATCAATATGTGCTTTTGAAAAATTTATAATAATTCAATGGTTTGTGGAAAATATATATCTGACCCTACAGTTATCTTATGTTGCATGTACCAGACAATATAACTGCACTGTGTTAGAGTCATCATTCTGTTTTGACAAATGGACAGATTATATATTGATGGGACCACGTCATTGGCTTTGTTTGTAAATTGGGCTTCCAACCCAAACACTCATATTAAGCTGGCAGCCTGACCTGGAGAAGCTTCTGTATGGTTCTAGGGGAGTTTGTATGTGGACAGTGCTGTGTGTAATACTTGCATAGGAGAATAAAGACATAACTATTGAGATGTTATTCTAGTTGCTGACATTACTTACTGTCCTGATTGTGCAAGGAGATTCCATCCTTCTAAGTGCCAGCTGCACAAACCAGGCAACTACACTCCCCCCTTTAATGTGCCAAGAACAGACTGAGAGTTATACAGTAGAAGGAGCAGGGTCCCTTCAGAAACACAGAGTATATCAGGAGATACGCAATTGATTGGTGAGGACAGGGGCAGTGACATGATGTGAGGAGGGGAATGGAGGCAGCAGGAAGCCACAGACTGAGAGTTATATAATGGGAGGCGCAGGGTCCCAGCAGCACAAAGTATATCAGGAGATGAGTGATGTGTCAGTGAGGACAGGGCTGCATGTGAGGAGGGGAATGGAGGCAGTAGGAAGGCACAGGCTGAGAGTCATATAATGAAAGGAGCAGAGTCCCCAGCAGCACAGAGTATATCAGGAGATGAGTGATGTGTCAATGAGGGCATGGCTGCATGTGACAGGGGCAGTGACATGATGTGAGGAGGGGAATGGAGGCAGCAGGAAGCCACAGACTGAGAGTTATATAGTGGGAGAAGCAGGGTCCCCAGCAGCACAGAGTATATCAGGAGATGAGTGATGTGTCAGTGAGGACAGGGCTGCATGTGACAGGGGCAGTGACATGATGTGAGGAGGGGAATGGAGGCAGCAGGAAGCCACAGACTGAGAGTTATATAGTGGGAGAAGCAGGGTCCCCAGCAGCACAGAGTATATCAGGAGATGAGTGATGTGTCAGTGAGGACAGGGCTGCATGTGACAGGGGCAGTGACATGATGTGAGGAGGGGAATGGAGGCAGCAGGAAGCCACAGACTGAGAGTTATATAGTGGAAAGAGCAGGGTCCCGCAGCAGCACAGAGTATATCAGGGGATGAGTGATGTGTCAGTGAGGACAGGGCTGCATGTGATGGGCAGTGACATGATGTGAGGAGGGGAAACGGATGCAGCAGGAAGCCACAGACTGAGAGTAAGAATGCCAAATTGATTTCTCACTAATATTTAAAATGCCCGCTCTAATATATATTGTAAATGCCTGCAACTCTTATTACCATATCCCATGAATGTGCGCTATACATCGCAAAACACTGCATCCCATAAGAGAAAACAATACACCCACACATTATCTGAGTTCCAAAGCTCATTGATGTATATATTTGTTATTAAAAGGATATGGATTCAATGTATATATATTACAAAGTACAGTATATCTATAGTTACATGCTTACAACTCACACAGTAAGCAGTTAATACATATAGTTACATACAGTTACATGCCATTACATACAGTTTCAGTTACAGGCCAGCGATACAATTACCATTCCCTCCAATGCATCTTATGTCTCTCTCTCTGTAAATAAATACAGGAACTGATCTGGCAGCAAGTCCATCATCCTCTGAGACCAAAAAGCCCCTCTAGTTTCTGTGTGATCAATGTGTTATCTAGTTTCTGGGGGAGGGGACTCTCTCTCATTCATGATGAGTCATTAGTTTCTTTGTATATGCTGAACAGGTTCAGCCTTGGGGACGTCCAAAGGGGCTGGCTTGAGTTTCCTGTTTGGAATATCTATTGTTCTATTAAAAGTGATTTTAGCTTTTATACATATAATCATAACTATTTGTCACAATGTCCTACAACTTAATAACAAGTATCAAATTAATCTACTCATTAAGCTGGTTGTTTTAATAGTAAATATGACAGGTCTATCTTGCTTCGTTCAAATAATACACATACATGACACCACTTCATTACATATAATTTTAAATCACCATGATGTCTGGCGCTTGATATCACTATAATTATGTACTGTATGAAATAAGTATCAAATCCATCTCTGTGGCATGTCCGTGTAAATGCGTGTGTTACCATATTTTGCTGTGCTCGCTGCGCGTGTTTGCAAGTATAGCGACTTATATGTGTGTAGTTTGTATGTTCTCTTTATGTAATATTTCTCTAACGTCCTTGAGGATGCTGGGACTCCGTAAGGACCATGGGGAATAGACGGGCTCCGCAGGAGATAGGGCACTTTAAGAAAGCTTTGGATTCTGGGTGTGCACTGGCTCCTCCCTCTATGCCCCTCCTCCAGACTTCAGTTTTACACTGTGCCCAGAGCGAGATGGGTGCACTGCAGGGAGCTCCCCTGAGTTCTTTGCCTAGAAAGCATTTTTGTTTGGATTTTTTCTACATTTTTACAGGGAGCACTGCTGGCAACAGGCTCCCTGCATCGAGGGACTGAGGAGAGAGGGGCAGACCTTCTTAAATGATAGGCTCTGCTTCCTCGGCTACTGGACACCATTAGCTCCAGAGGGGGTGAACACAGGTTCTTACTGGGCGTCCACCCCCAGAGCCGCGCCGCTGTTCTCCTCACAGAGCCAGAAGAATCGAAGTCAGAAGATGTCTCAGGCGGCAGAAACCTTCAGAGCTTCACTGAGGTAACGCACAGCACCGCAGCTGTGCGTCATTGCTCCCATACACCTCACATACTCCGGTCACTGTAAGGGTGCAGGGCGCAGCGGGGGCACCCTGGGCAGCAATATAACACCTCTCTTATGGCAAAAGACAATATACATGTACAGGTGGGCACTGTACATGTATATAAAAGAGCCCCCGCCATTTTTTCAATAACTTTGAGCGGGACAGAAGCCCGCCGCCGAGGGGGCGGGGCTTCTCCCTCAGCACTCACTAGCGCCATTTTCTCTCCACAGCACCGCTGTGAGGAAGCTCCCCGAACTCTCCCCTGCTTCACACACGGTGAAAGGGGGTTTGAAGGAGAGGGGGGGGGGGGGGGGCACATATTTGGCGTTTTATTACTACAACAGCGCTTCTGGGAAAGGGCATTCTGTGTTTTTTTCCAGGGGTGTAGCGCTGGGGTGTGTGCTGGCATACTCTCTCTCTGTCTCTCCAAAGGGCCTTAAAGGGGATACTGTCTTCAGAAAAGAGTTTCCCTGTGTGTGTGAAGTGTGTCGGTACGCGTGTGTCGACATGTTTGACGAGGAAGGCTCGCTTAATGTGGAGGGGGTGTGCTTGAATGTCATATCGCCGTCGGCAGTTCCGACACCGGAATGGATGGATATGCTGAATGTCTTAAATGCAAATGTCAATCTATTGCATAAAAGGTTAGGCAAGGCTGAAGCTAGGGATCAGTCAGGTAGCCAGACCATGCCTGTCCCTGTGGCGCCAGGACCTTCGGGGTCTCAGAAGCGCACCATATCCCATATCGATGACACACATACCGACACGGATACTGACTCTAGTGTCGACTATGAAGATGCAAAATTACAGCCAAAGGTGGCAAAAGGTATTCGATACATGATTATTGCCATTAAGGAGGTTTTGCATATTACTGAGGAACCCCCTGTCCCTGACACGAGGGTACACATGTATAAAGGGAAAAAGCCTGAGGTCACCTTTCCGTCCTTATTTGAGCTGAGCGAATTGTGCGAAAAGGCTTGGGAATCTCCAGATAGGAGACCACAAGTTCCCAAAAGGATTCTCGTGGCGTATCCTTTTCCACAAACTGATAGGATACGATGGGAATCTTCGCCTAAAGTAGAAGCCCTGGTCAGGAACCTATTAAAGCCAAAAAAGGTTTCGGTGCATCATTGCACACGGGTTCTGGGGAAGATGGTGGCTTCATACGAGGCCATCCCCTTCGGCAGGTTCCATGTGAGGACTTTTCAATGGGACCTCTTGGACAAGTGGTCCGGGTCCCATTTACAAATGCATCAAAGGATCACCCTGTCTCCCAGGACCAGGGTATCTCTCCTGTGGTGGCTGCACAGTGCTCACCTACTAGAGGGTCGCAGGTTCGGCATTCAGGACTGGGTCCTGGTGACCACGGATGCAAGCCTCCGAGGCTGGGGAGCAGTCACACTGGGAAGAAATTTCCAAGGTCTTTGGTCAAATCTAGAGACTTGTCTCCACATCAACGTCCTGGAGTTGAGGGCCATATACAACGCCCTGCGTCAAGCGGAGGAATTGCTTCAGGAAAAACCGGTTCTGATTCAGTCAGACAATGTCACGGCAGTGGCTCATATAAACCGCCAAGGCGGAATAAGGAGCAGAGTGGCCATGGCAGAAGCGACCAGGATTCTATGCTGGGCGGAAGGCCATGTAAGCGCACTATCAGCAGTGTTCATCCCGGGGGTGGACAATTGGAAGGCGGACTTCCTCAGATCACGGGTCGGTGGGGACTGCCTCAAATAGACATGATGGCAACCCGTCTCAACAAAAAGCTTAAGCGGTATTGCGCCAGGTCAAGGGACCCTCAGGCGGTAGCGGTAGACGCTCTGGTGACACCTTGGGTGTTCAGATCGGTCTATGTGTTTCCTCCTCTTCCTCTCATAGAATAATAAGAATAAGCAGGGTCAGAACAATCCTCATTGTTCCAGATTGGCCACGGAGGACTTGGTATCCGGAGCTGCAAGAGTTGCTCACAGAAGATCCGTGGCCTCTTCCTCTAAGGCAGGACCTGCTGCAGCAGGGGCCCTGTCTGTTCCAAGACTTACCGCGGCTGCGTTTGACGGCATGGCGGTTGAACGCCGGATCCTAGCGGAAAAAGGGATTCCGGAGGAGGTCATTCCTACCCTGATCAAGGCTAGGAAAGACGTGACGTTGAAACATTATCACCGTATATGGAGAAAATATGTTTCTTGGTGTGAGGCCAGGGCTGCTCCTACGGAGGAGTTCCATTTGGGCCGTCTACTTCACTTCCTTCAAACAGGAGTGAATTTGTGCCTAAAATTAGGGTCCATAAAGGTCCAAATTTCGGCCTTATCCATTTTCTTACAAAGAGAATTGGCCTCTCTTCCTGAAGTACAGACTTTTGCGAAGGGAGTGCTGCATATTCAGCCTCCCTTTGTACCTCCGGTGACGCTTTGGGATCTTAACGTGGTGTTACGTTTCCTCAAGTCACCTTGGTTTGAACCACTCGAAACAGTGGAGTTGAAATACCTCACGTGGAAAGTGGTCATGTTGTTGGCATTTGCTTCGGCAAGGCGTGTTTCAGAATTGACGGCTTTATCACATAAAAGCCCATACTTGGTTTTTCACGTGGATAGGGCATAGTTGAGGACTCGTCCTCAATTTCTGCCAAAAGTGGTCTCATCTTTTCATGTGAACCAACCTATTGTTGTGCCTGTGGCTACACGGGACTTGGAGGATTCCGAGTCCCTGGATGTGGTCAGGGCTTTGAAGATTTATGTGACCAGAACGGCTAGAATCAGGAAGACTGAAGCTCTGTTTGTTCTGTATATGGCCAACAAGGTTGGTGCTCCTGCTTCAAAGCAGACTATTGCTCGCTGGATCTGTAACACAATTCAGCAGGCGCATTCTACGGCAGGATTACCATTGCCTAAATCGGTTAAGGCCCATTCCACTAAGAAGGTGGGCTCTTCTTGGGCAGCTGCCCGAGGGGTCTCGGCATTACAGTTGTGCCGAGCAGCTACTTGGTCGGGGTCAAACACCTTTGCAAAGTTCTATAAGTTTGATACCCTGGCTGAGGAGGACCTCCTGTTTGCTCAATCGGTGCTGCAGAGTGATCCGCACTCTCCCGCCCGTTTGGGAGCTTTGGTATAATCCCCATGGTCCTTACGGAGTCCCAGCATCCTCAAGGACGTTAGAGAAAATAAGATTTTACTTACCGGTAAATCTATTTCTCGTAGTCCGTAGAGGATGCTGGGCGCCCGTCCCATGTGCGGACTTCTTCTGCAAGACTTGTTTATAGTTATTGCTTACATAAGGGTTATGTTATAGCTTATCGGTTGACCCGAAGCTATGTTGTTGTTCATACTGTTAACTGGGTAGTTTATCACAAGTTATACGGTGTGATAGGTGTGGCTGGTATGGATCTCACCCTTAGGTTTACAAAAATCCTTCCTCGTACTGTTCATCTCCTCTGGGCACAGTTTCCCTAACTGAGGTCTGGAGGAGGGGCATAGAGGGAGGAGCCAGTGCACACCCAGAATCCAAAGCTTTCTTAAAGTGCCCTATTTCCTGCGGAGCCCGTCTATTCCCCATGGTCCTTACGGAGTCCCAGCATCCTCTACGGACTACGAGAAATAGATTTACTGGTAAGTAAAATCTTTTTTTTTTTTTTACTTCGACAAGCGTTATATAGTGGGAGTAGCAGGGTCCCCAGCAGCACAGAGTATATCAGGAGATGAGTGATGTGTCAGGACAGGGCTGCATGTGACAGGGGCAGTGACATGATGTGAGGAGGAGAATGGAGGCAGCGGGAAGCCACAGACTGAGAGTTATATAGTGGAAGGAGCAGGGTCCCCCAGCAGCACAGAGTATATCAGGAGATGAGTGATGTGTCAGTGAGAACAGGGCTGCATGTGACAGGGGCAGTGACATGATGTGAGGAGGAGAATAGAAGCAGCAGGAAGGCGCAGACTGAGAGTTATATAGTGGGAGGATCAGGGCCCCAGCAGCACAGAGTATATCAGGAGATGAGTGAAGTGTCAGTGAGGACAGGGCTGCATGTGACAGGGGCAGTGACATGATGTGAGGAATGGAATAGAGGCAGCAGGAAGCCACAGACTGAGAGTTATATAGTGGGAGGAGCAGGGTCCTCAGGAGCACAGAGTATATCAGGAGATGAGTGATGCGTCAGTGAGGACAGGGCTGCATGTGATGGGCAGTGACATGATGTGAGGAGGGGAATAGAGGCAGCAGGAAGCCACAGACTGAAAGTTATATAGTGGGAGGAGCAGGGTCCCCAGCAGCACAGAGTATATCAGGAGATGAGTGATGTGTCAGTGAGGACAGGGCTGCATGTGACAGGGGCAGTGATATGATGGGAGGAGGGGAATGGAGGCAGCAGGAAGCCACAGACTGAGAGTTATATAGTGGGAGGAGCAGGGTCCCCAGCAGCACAGAGTATATCAGGAGATGAGTGATGTGTCAGTGAGGACAGGGCTGCATGTGACAGGGGCAGTGACATCATGTGAGGAGGGGAATGGAGGCAACAGGAAGCCACAAACTGAGAGTTATATAGTGGGAGCAGCAAGGTCTCCAGCAGCACAGAGTATATCAGGAGATGAGTGATGTGTCAGTGAGGACAGGGCTGCATGTGACAAGGGCAGTGATATGATGTGAGGAGGAGAATGGAGGCAGCAGGAAGCCACAGACTGAGTTATAGCTTATGGTGTAAGATCAGAACCAGAGTAGCGATGTGAGTCTCCTGTCACAGTAATATAGGATAATTATGGTGTCAAACACGCCTCTATACAAAATTAATTTCACACATCCTACAGCTTTAAAAAAAATGGCTGGTGATTTAAAAGTATAATAGTTGCTCTATCCTGACCAAACCCCCAATCATTAAAATATCTTATATATTTTACAATGATACATAGCCTATATAATAAAACGCTAACACTGCTCCTCACCTCTGGGGAGGGGGAAATTTTCAAGTGATTTGTCTGCCGGCGGCAACTAAATGGTGCCCGTCGGAGCTATTCAAGTGTTGCTCCATTCAGGAGCTCACAGCCGCCTGCGCTGACATTACTGTTATGTTGTTCCATCATTTTGACGGGCTGGTAACTAGTACTATATATGACTGTAGCAGCAGGCTTTGCCTTTCATGCGCTCACATTCTGGAGGTTGTATAACAGTTACTTTCAGGGAAAATAGAATGTTGTATTTCTGCAGCGGGGTACACTGTTATTACACAGGGAATAACATTGGGGTGTAGAGTTGGATCTTGATCCGAGGCACCAACAGGCTAAAGCTTTGACTGTTCCCAGGATGCACTGCACCGCCTCCTCTATAGTTTGTAAGTTGGTGCCTGCAGTGCAGGTCACTAACAGGTGGCGCTGCGCTAGGCAGCCCTGAAAAGAGCTTTTTTAGAAGACTTCAAGGGCCGCAGCACTTTCTATGTCTTTATGACATGCTGTGCTGCAGCTTCATCACCTCCATCAGCAGCGCTGCATACTCCCGCTGCCTTGTTCCTGGGTACTTGCAGCGGAGACACACCGGTTTTCTTCAGGCACACCACCGCTGTTATTCTCCAGGATCGCGTGGCTGCACTCTAAGGGGGGAGGTAAGGTAAATCGCGATCCCAGGAGATGGACCACGCCGCTGGCGAGGACACTGTGTCGCAGAGGGACCCCACTATATCCACCAGGGCAAGGAGCACAGGTCGGATTTATTAAAATCCATTTGCAAAAGGCTCCACAGTACCCGGTGGTGAAGTCCAGCAGAGGGGATAAGGCACTGACCTGTAGCCCCTCCCCCAGCTCCGGGCATCATCTACTACTGGTGTTCCCACCCTGGAGCTGCCTCACACTCTCCCTCACTCCCTTAAGAGATTTTGGCGCCATCTTCATTACTAGCTGGGCTGATCTCCGGGACTGCTGGGCACTGTCTCCTCTGTAAACCTGCCTGTATCATCAGCACTGTGCATTTACAGACACTTAAGTATTCTACTTGTCATTTTAGACAGTGTTAGTTAAGAACAAGTATACTGCTATCTGAGTATTTAGCACAAGTATTCTGTGATATACATCCAGTGGTTACTGTGCATAGTTATATCTGTTTCCATACATATAGTATTATTATTTATATATAATAATTCCTGCATTGTACCTGTGACTGAGTGTGCATATAGCTGCTGTGTGGATTCCACTCTTGTGTATCACACATTTGCTATCACTATATTCTGTACCCTGGGGAACTAGGTGCGTCAAGGTCTCATATAATAAATGGTTCCGGTATGAATGGTCGACCATGTTATGGTTGACAGTCATTAGGTTGACCACTATTGGTCGACATTGGCATGGTCGACATGGACAGTTGGTCGACACATGAAAATGGTCGACACGTAAAAGGTTGACACATGAAAAGGTCGACATGAGTTTTTTTTTTACTTTTTTGGGGGTCGCTTTCTGCATAAAGTGACGGGGATCCCCAATTAGTGCTCCGCTGCGCTTGGCACAGATTACAGTTCCCAATCGTAGTCCACGTGGATCGTAACGTATGGACAAGTTCCCTAAAATAATTTTTTTGAAAACCTAATGTCGTCCTTTTCATGTCGACCTTTCATGTGTCGTCCATGTCGACAATGTCAATGTCGACCTAATGAATGTCGACCATAACATGGTCGACCATCCAAACGGATACCAAAATATATATTGCTACACAGGGTATACTGTTTGTATTTCTCACTGTGTTTTTCAGTCACCCCACACTACCTATATCCTCTGTTTGTGCTCTGTATTTACTGTCACAAAACACAGGGGATTATTTGCTGTTTTTGTTTGTGTTTGTCTGGCTGTATTGTACTATTATATCCTATGGCTACATCCCACACGATGTCTGCTACACAGGGTGGGACATCCGCGGACGCTCCTGCATCATGCACGGATTCACCAGTGGGGAAAGTGTTAGCTGCTGGTTCAGGCGCTGGGGGTCATACAACTCCCAGTCCATCTGTGGCACCTGTGGTCAATCAAGACCCACCTTGGGCAGCTTTGTCAAATATGCTGACTACGCTTGTAACGCGTATCACACCTCCCGTGCCATTGCAGCCACATATTGTCCCTGTAGTTAATCTGCCATGGGCGGATACTTTGTCTACCCAGTTACAGCAATTACATCAGACTTTGGTTAGACAAAAGTACACCCCACGTCCTTCTGGGGCCAAGGGGTCATATAAGCGGGCCATGTCTTCCTCACAAGCCACTAATATTTCGGATAATTCTTCCGATGAAGATGGGGAATATACTGATCCGTCAGACAATGATACAGTTGCTTCTGATGAGGAATCTGCAACCCAGGTTGATGTTCCTGACCTCGTGGAGGCTAATAAGCTGATTCTCCAAATTGATGATGACATTGAGCATCCTGTTACATCTAAGAAACCTGATAAGTTTAAACGTCAGAAGGTTGCTAAAGTAGTTTTACCACATTCTGACCCCTTCATTGACATACGTCAGGAATCCTGGTCATCTCCAGGAAAGAGGTTTTCCCCGTCTAAAAAGATGCCAGCTCGTTATCCTATCCCTGCGGAGTTGAGTAACAAGTGGGAAACTCCACCACTGGTGGACTCTCATGTCACCCGTCTTGTGGTGTCATCTACTCTGCCTGTCACCATGGTCACCTCACTGAAGGAACCGACAGATAAGCGTGTGGAGGGATGCCTGAAGTCTATTTACACTATTACCGGTGCTATACATAGACCCACTATGGCTGCCTCTTGGGAAGCATGGTTCAGGCAATTGAAGAGGAGCTGCCTCAGAATTTTTCTGACACTGCCAGACAATATCTGTCGTGTATTACCACAGCCTCCCACTATATTGAGGAGGCAGCCTCTGATGCAGGGGTCATGGCGGCCAAGACTTCTACTACGTCTATCCTGGCTCGCCGAATTCTGTGGTTGAGGTCCCGGAAAGGGTGTAGTATGGTATGCCGGGTGCCGGGATGCCAGCGGCCAGCATACCGGTGCCAAAATCCCAAACGCCAGCATTCCGACAGCTGGCCGAGAGCAAACGAGCCCCTTGCGGGCTCGCTGGGGGCACGGTGGCACGCTACGCGCGCCACGCTATTTATTCTCCCTCCAGGGGGGACGTGGACCCCCAAGAGGGAGAATAGGTGTCGGGGTGCCGGGATTCCGGCGCGGGTATACTGAGCGCCGGGATCCCAACAGCCGGCATGCTGAATAGCACCCCCTGGAAAGTGGACCTGGACTCTAAAAAGACCTTGGAGGTACTCCCTTTCAAGGGAGACATACTGTTTGGGGAAGATCTGAATAAGATTGTGACCGACTTGGCAACAGCCAAGACTGCGTTTCTCCCAAGTACTAATCCTTCTGCTCAGAAGGCTGAGTACCACTTTTCCTTCCTTTCGACCTCCAAGTAAAGCGAAAGGTCAGGCGTACCTGAGACAGGTTTGTGCTTCCAAAACCACTAAGCCCAAATGTGAGCAATCCTGGGCCACCCGTCAGCCTGCTTCCAAACAAGACAAGCCTGCTGCATGAAGGGGTGGGCCTCCCCCTGGGGGACCCCAGGGTCGGAGGCCGACTTCTGCAGTTCACCCAGGCCTGGTCAAAGACCACTTCAGACGCCTGGGTACGGGAAGTTGTCTCTCACGGGTACACAATCTCTTTCAAGAGACATCCCTCTCCCCAGTTCTGTTCAATGGTTATCCCTTCGGATCTGTTGAAAGCGCAAGCTCTACACCTCGTTGTACAATCCCTCCTGGAAACGGGAATGGTAGTGCCAGTACCTCTGTCTCAGAGAGGCAAGGGATACTATTCGACCCTGTTTCTAGTTCTGAAACAGAATGGGTCTTTCTGGCCTATCCTCAACCTCAAATCATTGAAAAAGTTTGTGAGAGTGTCCAAATTCCGTATGGAAACTCCGCGCTCTATTGTGCTGGCCATAGAACCTGAGAACTATATGGTATCCCTGGACATACAGGATGCTTACCTGCACATACTTATTGCCATTTTGCATCAGCAATATCTGCGGTTTGCTACTGACCACCTTCATTTTATATTCCAGGCTCTGCCATTTGGACTGGCCACGGCACCTCGGATTTTCACCAAGGTAATGGCCGTGATGTCGGCTTTTCTCCATCGTCAGGGAATCAGAATCCTGATATATCTGGATGACTTGCTGATTCTGGCGAACTCCCACGATGTCCTCAGTCAACTGGAGATGTCGGGCAAATTCCTTCAAGCCCATGGGTGGCTCATCAATTGGAAGAAGTCCTCGCTGGTCCCTGCTTGGAGCATAGTGCACCTGAGGGCGCTGTTGGACACACACAGCCAAAGACTGTTTCTGTCTCCAGAGAAGGTCCTGAAACTTCAGGACAAGATCAGATGTTTCCTCTCTCACAAGAGTAGACATGGTAGAGTACGCTTAATTTCATTCCCGCCCCCTGCAGAGGTTAATCCTTTCCAAAAGGGACGGCCTGCCTCATCGGATCAGATATCAAATGATCTCCTTGACTCCGGAGGTTCGTCTGTCACTGAGCTGGTGGCTACAGAACAAACAGTTGAGCAGGAGCCGTCCCTTCTGGATCTCCAACTGGGTCCTCCTGACAATGGATGCCAGTCTGCGAGGTTGGGGCGCGGTGTTGGAGCAACACTCACTCCAGGGTCGGTAGACTCTCTCCTCCCGATAAACATTCTGGAATTGCGGGCAGTGTTCAATAAGTTTACACAGGCCTGTTCAAGTACAATCAGACAACGCCACCACAGTGGCATACATATATTATCAAGGTGGCACTCGAAACCGCATGGCAATGATGGAAGTGTGAAAAATCCTCCAATGGGCGGAACGCCATCTGCCAGCCATATCGGCAGTGTTCATTCCGGGAGTCCTCAACTGGGAAGCGGACTTCCTCAGTCGTCAGGACGTGCACGCCGGAGAGTGGAGTCTTCATCCCGAAGTCTTTCAACTCCTCGTGGACAAGTGGAGCCTACCAGATGTAGACCTGATGGCAGCTCGACACAATCACAAGGTTCCGGTCTTCGGAGCAAGGACAAGGGATCCTCAAGCAGCGTTTGTGGATGCGCTGGCAATTCCATGGAACTTTTGGCTGCTATACGTGTTCCCTCCAGTGTCACTCCTGCCCAGGGTAATACGGAAGTTCAAACAAGAAGGAAGAATACTACTCCTAGTCGCTCATGGCCCAGACGCATTGGTTCTCAGACCTGCAGGGTCTATCGATCGAGCGTCCTCTTCTACTTCCTCAACACTCAGACCTCCTTGTTCAGGGCCCTTGTGTCTACCCGGACCTGGCCAGACTGGCTTTGATGGCGTGGCTCTTGAAGTGTCACTCCTGAGAGCAAAAGGATTCTCTGAGGTGGTTATTCAAACTATGTTGAAAGCCTGTAAACCAGCTTCGGCTCGGATTTATTACAGGGTGTGGAATTCTTACTTCACATGGTGTGCGGCTAAGAATTATGATGCATATACCTTCAAAACTTACATACTTTTGGCTTTTCTGAAACAAGACCTGGAGTTGGGCCTTCGTCTGGCCTCCCTCAAGGTTCATATTTCTGCCTTGTCGGTGTGGGTTCAGAGAAAAATTGCGTCTCTTCCTGACGTTCACACTTTCACTCAGGGTGTTCTACGGATTCAGCCTCCCTATGTCCCTCCTGTGGCTCCATGGGATCTGTCTGTCGTCTTAAATGCCCTGCAAGAGTCTCCATTTGAACCTCTTGGGTGTGTGGACCTTAAATGCCTTACGCTTATGGTTGTGTTTCTGTTGGCTATTGCCTCTGCTAGGAGGGTGTCGGACTTAGGCCCTTTGTCCTGTCGTCCACCCTTTCTGATTTTTCACCGTGACCGGGCAGTTATTCGAACTCGCCCAGGTTATTTGCCTAAGGTGATATCATCTTTTTACCTTAGCTAGGAGATTGTGGTTTCCGGCCTTCATCTCTTCTGGTTTGTCCTCCAAAGAAAGGTCTTTGATTGTGTTACGGGCTCTCCGTATTTATGTGGAAAGGACTGCCTCTATCAGGAGGTCAGATTCCATTTTTGTACTTTTTGGTTTTCACAAACGTGGCTGGCCTGCGAATAAGCAAACCTTGGCCAGATGGATTGGGAATGGTGGTTGCACAAGCCTAAACGCAGGCTGGGCTCCCAGCTCCTGCTGATATCAAAGCCCATTCTACTCGGTCTGTTGGACCTTCTTGGGCGGCGCACCAGGACGTGCAAGGTGGCTACATGGTCCTCAGTGAGCACGTTCATCAGGTTCTATGCCTTTGATACTTCTGTTTCCCAGGATGCTTCCTTTGGACGCCGGGTTCTTGTGCCCCGCTACAGTGCGTCCCCTCCCATGAGGAACTGCTTTAGGACATCCCCGATGTTATTTCCTGTGGAATACCAGTGTACCCTGCTGCAGAAAAGGAGATTTATGGTAGACTTACCATTGTTAAATCTCTCTCTGCGAGGTACACTGGATTCCACAGGGCGCCCACCCTGACGCACTTAGCTTCTTTGGGTTTGTATGGCGTTAGCCGCTGATACCTTCTCCTGTCGTGAGAATGTGGTCTAAGTGGCTACTAACGGTTGTCGTCTCTTTTACCTGCTACTGCATTGGACTGGTTAACAAAACTGAGCTCCTGTGCACGGAGGCGGGGTTATAGAGGAGGCGGCGCTGAGCATCTTGGGAACAGTCAAAGCTTTTAGCCTGTTGGTGCCTCGGATCAAGATCCTACTCTACACCCCGATGTTATTCCCTGTGCAATCCAGTGTACCTCGCAGAAAGAGATTTAACAAAGGTAAGTTCTTACCATAAATCTCCTTTTATATAATATATTCTATTTTATTCATGTAATAAGTCTGATGTGATAAGTAATCACCGGTCTTTAGGCCGACCTCACTTAGGTCGACCATTATTGGTCAACATGCATTAGATCGACAACATGGCAAAGGTCGACACATGAAAAAAGTCGACATGAGTTTAAAAAAATAATTTCTCTTGCGTCCTAGAGGATGCTGGGGTTCCATTTAGTACCATGGGGTATAGACGGGTACCTCGGGAGCCATGGGCACCCCAAGAGTCTAATCGTGTGGGCTGGCTTCTCCCTCCATGCCCCTCCCACCAGACCCAGTTTAGAAAATGTGCCCGGAGAAGCCGGTCACAGCTAGGGGAGCTCTTAGGAGTTTTTCTAGTTTTATTCTCCTGTCGTGAGAATGTGGTTCTATGTGACTAACATCTACCATCTCTCTTACCCGCTACTGCATTGGACTGGTTAACAAAACTGAGCTCACAGTGCCTGGAGGCGGTGCAGTGCATCCTGGGAACAGTCAAAGCTTTAGCCTGTTGGTTCCCTGTGGAATCCAGTGTACCTCGCAGAAAGAGATTTAACAATGGTAAGTCTACCATAAATCTCCTTATCTTCATGGCTGGAAGGTAACCACTCTCCAAAGTAGCATCTTTTCATCTTACCATTCAAAATAGCCCTTCACACCTCATGTACCATTAAAAAGTTCCTTCAAGTAAAATTTTTGTCCGTCGGCATCAAAATGGCATCCTGGATCTGAGAGCAGCAACAGGTCAATTATTGGTATAATCCTGCACAATAGGTGCCTGTTTTATTGCAATGAGAAAATACGAATTGCTATAATCTGGGATCTTGCACTTCCGCATGTGCTAAGGGGATGGAGTCAATTTGCCGGCTGTGGGAATCCCGGCGGTCAGGATACCGTCAGAATCCCAACAGCCGGCAATGCCGACAGCCAGAATCCCGGTGCTTAGGGTCTATGTCCAGGATACCCATAGAGTGGGAATAGAACCTGTTGCGAGCGCAGCTAGTCACGAGCTCGCAAGGGGAATTATTTCCACTCGCCCCGCTGCCGGCATAGTCTAGGGAAATCATACTGAACCCTAAGCAGTCAGTTGTCCTCTCATTATCTGTTTTCAAATTGGCCTAATGGACAGTCGTCCCCCCCCCCCCACAGACACATACACACATGCGCACACACACGCATACATACATACACGCACACGCACACGCACACACACCTTAAGACTGAATAAAGTAGTGTGATATTTTAAGATTACATTATGTTCTAAGTTAGCTATGCTGTTTTCAAAGCACACAAAGCAAACATGCTCTGTAGATAGTGTATATAGCGAAGCGGGTGTGCCCCGTGGGTGCTAGTCCAGACAAGGATATTTATCACACACCTGTATACCTCTGAAAGATCAGATTAGTGTATAAGTAATGACTGACTATTGATGTATGGAGGCCACCGCTGTCATAATAAGAATTCTAAAAATTTTTTAAAGGTCTGAGTGAGTTAGCTGGTTTTGGAGTCTTTGTCAACTGTTAATAAGGGATCAGTATGATTTGTCGATGGACGGGATGCTGGCTGTCAGTATACAGACAGCGGCATCCCGTCCATCAGAATTCCGACAGTTCCCCATTAAGGCCCCTCACCCTCACCGTTTCTCTACCCTAACCCTCCCCGCTGGGTGCCTAACCCTAACCCTCCCTTCCCCGCTGCCTAACCCTAACCCTCCCAGCTTGATGCCTAACCCTAACCTCCCCCTCTAGGTGCCAAACCCTAACCTCCCCCTCTAGGTGCCATACCCTAACCTCCCCCTCTAGGTGCCTAACCCTCCCTCCCTGGTCCCTATCTCTAACCCTCCCCGCTTGGTGCTTAACCCTAACCCTCCTCCCCGGTCCCTATCCCTAACCCTCCCCGCTTGGTGCCTAACCCTCCCCTCTTGGTGCTTAACCCTAACCCTCCCTTCCCCGCTGCCTAACGCTAACCCTCCCAGCTTGATGCCTAATTCTAACCTTCCCCCGCTAGGTGCTTAACCCTAACCCTCCCTTCCCCGCTGCCTAACACTAACCTTCCCAGCTTGGTGCCTAACCCTAACCTCCCCCTCTAGGTGCCTAACTCTAACCCTCCCTCCCCGGTCCCTATCCCTAACCCTCCCTGCTTGGTGCCTAACTCTAACCCTCCCTTCCCCGCTGCCTAACCCTAACCCTCCCCACTTGGTGCCTAACCCTAACCTCCCCCTCTAGGTGCCTAAACCTCCCTCCCCTCGCAGCAGGACGCCAGTGCGTCCCACTGTGAAGACGATCGGGACTTGCCTCCCATTCTGAATTAGGCCCAGCGGCCTGTGGTAGAGGATGCACTAGCCATGCAGAGTAAAGACGTCATTTAAAAATACATTTAGGAGTACCTGCAACTTTTCACCTAGTTTAATGTCCTTTGTGTCTTAAGTCAAGAGAGAAAGGAAACAGTGGAAATGGCTTTATTTTCCACATTTGTACATTGCATTGGTGTTTTGTTTACATGTAAATACACCTTCCCATATAGAGTGCCAGTCACTACAAATGCACAACCTCCATACCCTAAAGTTAATTGCAATTTCTCATACGTCCTAGAGGATGCTGAGGATGCTTCAAGAACCATGGGGTATAGACGGGATCCGCAGGAGACATGGGCACTTTAAGACTTTAAAAGGGGTGTGAACTGGCTCCTCCCTCTATGCCCCTCCTCCAGACTCCAGTTAGATTCTGTGCCCAGTGAGACTGGATGCACACTGAGGAGCTCTCCAGAGTTTCTCAGAAAAAAAAGACTTTATGTTAGGTTTATTATATTCAGGGAGACCTGCTGGCAACAGGCTCCCTGCATCGTGGGACTGAGGGGAGAGAAGCAGACCTACTTCTGTGAGTTTCAAGGCTCTGCTTCTTAGGCTACTGGACACCATTAGCTCCAGAGGGTCTGATCGCTAGGTACGCCTAGATGCTCGTTCCCGGAGCCGCGCCGTCACCCCCCCCTTGCAGAGCCAGAAGTCAGAAGCCGGGTGAGTAGAAGATCAGAAGACTTGAGTGATGGCAGAAGATTTCAGTGACGGCTTTTGAGGTACCACGCAGCGGCCGCGCTGCGCGCCATGCTCCCACATACAAAACGGCACTGCAGGGCGCAGGGAGGGCGCCCTGGGCAACATAAAACCTCATTAGCAACTGGCATAAGAGTATACAGTGCCTGGGCACTAATTACATACCCCCGCCAGTATAAATATATAAAAATAAGCGGGACTGAAGCGCGCCATTAAGGGGGCGTGGCTTAGCCCTCACAGCTCTAACCAACGCCATTTTCTCTTCACAGCTGCAGAGAACGCTGAGCCTGGCCTCCCACACTGCTGTACAATTAACAGGGTGCAAAACGGGGGGGGGGGGGGGGGGGGGGGCACAGTTGATTTGGTGCTATTTTATTGATATTAAAAGCGCTGACAGGTCTGGGCAGTATATTACACGCTTCAGTACCGGGATAGGCACTGGGTTGTGAGCTGGTAGAACTCCCTCTATGTTTCTCTAACAGGCTTTGCTGTGGGTTTGTCCCCTATAGCCCCAGTGTGGTTGTGGGTGTCGGTACGCGTGTGTCGACATGTCTGAGGCTGAGTGCTCTTCCCAGGAGGAGCCTGGAGTGGGGACAGAAAAGACTGTGGGAGTGACCGTGTCGGCACTGCCGACGGCTGATTGGGTAAATGTTTTGAGTGTTTTGAATGCAAATGTGGCTCGGTTGAATAAAAGATTAGATAAATCTGAGTCTAAGAACCAGACATGGAGAAAATCCATAGAGGATGCATTGTCGCAAGCTCAGACCCCCTTGGGGTCCCAGAAACGTGCATTTACCCAGATAGCGGAAACGGATACCGACACGGACTCTGATTCCAGTGTCGGCTATAGTGATGCCAGATTTAATCCTAAACTGGCTAAGAGCATTCAGTACATGATTGTGGCGATAAAGGACGTATTACATATCACTGAGGACCCTGCTGTCCCTGATACAAGGGTCTGTATGTTTAGAGGAAAGAAACCTGAGGTAACGTTTCCTTCCTCTCATGAACTGAACGCTCTTTTTGAAAAAGCTTGGGAAAATCCTGACAAGAAGGTACAGGTTCCCAAGAGAATTCCGGTGGCATATCCGTTCCCCTCTGGGGACAGGGAAAAGTGGGAGTCAACCCCCACGGTGGACAAAGCTCTATCGCGTCTGTCCAAAAAGGTAGCGCTTCCGTCTCCTGACACGGCAGCCCTAAAGGATCCTGCGGATCGTAAGCAGGAAAATACACTAAAATCCATTTATGTCACTAGAGGTACGCTGCTCAGGCCTGCCGTGGCATCGGCATGGGTGAGTAGCGCTATAGAAAAGTGGGCAGATAACTTGTCATCTGATATAGATTCCCTGGACAGGGATAGTGTGCTTTTGACTCTGGGTCATATCAGGGACGCTGCAGCCTATCTAAAAGAAGCTGCGAGAGATATTGGCCTTTTGGGATCAAGGGCCAATGCCATGGCAGTCTCGGCTAGGAGGGCATTGTGGATTCATCAATGGAATGCTGACGCTGACTCTAAGAAGACTATGGAGTCTCTACCGTTTAACGGTAATATCTTGTTTGGTGACGGCCTCTCTGACCTGGTATCTACGGCTACCGCGGGTAAGTCATCATTTTTACCTTATGTTCCTGCACAACAAAAGAAAACACCCCACTATCAGATGCAGTCCTTTCGGCCCAATAAATACAAAAAAGGATGAGGGTCTTCCTTCCTTGCTACGAGAGGAAGAGGAAGGGGAAAAAGGGTCACAGGCTGTGGCAAGTTCCCAAGAGCGGAAGTCCTCCCCGGCTTCTACCAAATCCACCGCATGACGCTGGGGCTCCTCTGCGGGAGTCCGCATCGGTGGGGGCACGTCTCCAACTCTTCAGTCAGGTCTGGGTTCACTCGGCCCTGGATCCTTGGATTTTAGAAATGGTAGCCCAAGGGTACAATTGGAGTTTCGAGAAGTGCCCCTTCACCGATTTTTCAAATCGGCCTTGGGCCAGCTTCTCTTCCAGAAAGGGAGGTAGTATGTGCTGCAATACTAAAGCTGTGTCAAAATCAAGTCATTGTCACTGTACCCCCATCACAGCGGGGAGAAGGCTTTTATTCGAGCCTGTTCGTGGTCCCGAAGCCGGATGGCTCAGTCAGACCGATTCTGAACCTAAAATCCCTCAATTACTATCTAAAAAAATTCAAATTCAAGATGGAATCTCTCCGAGCAGTGATCTTCAGTCTGGAGGAGAGGGATTTTATGGTGTCGGTCGACATAAAGGATGCCTGCTTACACGTCCCCATATATCCTCCACATCAGGCTTACCTGAGGTTTGCTGTTCAGGATTGTCATTACCAATTTCAGACGTTGCCATTTGGTCTGTCCACGGCTCCGAGGATTTTCATCAAGGTTATGGCGGAAATTATGGTTCTCCTGCGCAAGCAGGGAATCACAATTATCCCGTACTTGGACGATCTCCTGATAAAGGCGAGATCCAAGGAGCAATTACTGGAAAAAGTTACGCTCTCACTGACAATTCTGCAACAACATGGTTGGCTCATAAACTTGCCAAAATCACAGTTGGTTCCGACAACACGGCTGTCATTCCTGGGTATGATTCTTCTGGATACAGAATTACAGAGAGTTTTTCTTCCAGAGGAAAAGGCTCTGGAAATACAGAACTTGGTAAAACAGATTCTGAAAGCAGCAAGAGTGTCGATTCTTCAATGCACTCAGTTGCTGGGGAAGATGGTGGCGGCCTACGATGCCATTCAGTTTGGCAGGTTCCATGCCAGAGTGTTTCAGTGAGACCTGTTGAACAAGTGGTCCGGGTCTCACCTGTACATGCACCGGAAAATAATCCTATCTTCCAGGACCAGAATCTCTCTCCTGTGGTGGCTGCACAGTTCTCACCTCCTAGACGAAATCAGGTTCGGGATTCAGGATTGGATCCTAGTGACCACAGATGCAAGTCTCCGAGGCTGGGGAGCAGTCACGCAGGGGAGAAATTTCCAGGGAAAATGGTCAAGCCAGGAAGCTTGTCTGCACATAAACATTCTGGAATTAAGGGCCATTTACAACGGCCTTCTGCAAGCGGAACATCTTCTTCGCGGTCTGCCCGTCTTGATTCAGTCAGACAACATAACAGCAGTGGCGTACATAAACCGCCAGGGCGGAACAAAGAGCAGAGCGGCTATGGCGGAGGCCAAGAAAGTTCTTTGCTGGGCCGAGAGACGTGCAAGCGCTCTGTCAGCAGTCTTCATTCCAGGAGTGAACAACTGGGAAGCAGACTTCCTCAGCAGACACGATCTCCATCCAGGAGAGTGGGGTCTTCATCAAGAGGTCTTTGCAGAAGTGACAAGTCGTTGGGGAATTCCTCAAATAGACATGATGGCGTCTCGCCTCAACAAGAAACTTCAGAGATATTGTTCCAGGTCGAGGGACCCTCAAGCAATAGCGGTGGACGCCCTGGTGACACCGTGGGTGTTTCAGTCGGTCTATGTGTTCCCTCCACTTCCACTCATTCCAAAGGTGATAAAGATCATAAGAAGAACAAGGGTTCAGGCGATACTCATTGTTCCAGACTGGCCAAAGAGGGCCTGGTATCCAGATCTTCAGGAGTTGCTCATAGAAGATCCCTTGCCTCTTCCTCTACGAGAGGACCTGTTACAACAGGGACCATGCGTGTATCAAGACTTACCGCGGCTGCGTTTGACGGCATGGCGATTGAACGCCAAATCCTAGCCCGAAAGGGTATTCCCAGTGAAGTCATTCCCATGCTTCTTCAGGCTAGAAAAAAAGTAACGGCAAAGCATTACCAACGTATTTGGAGAAAATATGTGTCTTGGTGTGAATCCAAGAAGGTTCCTACGGAGGACTTTCAGCTGGGGCGCTTGCTCCATTTTTTGCAAGCAGGTGTGGATGCGGGCCTAAAGTTAGGCTTCATTAAAGTACAAATTTCGGCCTTATCGATTTTCTTTCAGAAAGAATTGGCCTCCTTTCCAGAAGTTCAGACCTTCGTGAAAGGCGTACTGCACATCCAACCTCCCTTTGTGCCCCCAGTGGCACCATGGGATCTTAATGTGGTGTTGCAGTTCCTGGTTGGTTTGAACCTTTACATAAGGTTGAGTTAAAATTCTTTACTTGGAAAGTAGTCATGTTGTTGGCCTTGGCATCCGCAAGGCGGGTGTCTGAATTGGCGACTTTGTCTCAAAAATGTCCCTATTTAATCTCCCATGCTGATAGAGCGGAGTTACCGAAATCGGTGAAGGCCCATTCTACCAGAAAGGTGGGCTCATCTTGGGCGGCTGCCCGAGGGGTCTCGGCATTACAGCTTTGCCGAGCAGCTACTTGGTCGGGATCAAACACCTTTGCGAAGTTTTACAAATTTGATACCCTGGCTGAGGAGTACCTCTTGTTTGGTCAATCGGTGCTGCAGAGTCATCCGCACTCTCCCGCCCGTTCTAGAGCTTTGGTATAAACCCCATGGTTCTTGAAGCATCCCCAGCATCCTCTAGGACGTATGAGAAAATAGGATTTTAATACCTACCGGTAAATCCTTTTCTCTTAGTCGGTAGAGGATGCTGGGCACCCGTCCCAGTGCGTACTGTATCTGCAGTTATTAGTTATGGTTACACACATGTTGTGTTGCGTTAAGTCAGACTGTTGCTGACGTTATTCATGCCGTTGCATGTGTTGTGTTGAATGCCATGGTGTACGGCATGTTTGTGAGTTGAGCTGGTATGTATCTCGCCTTAGTTTAAATTAAATAAATCCTTTTCCTCTAAATGTCCGTCTCCCTGGTCACAGTTCCTATAACTGGAGTCTGGAGGAGGGGCATAGAGGAAGGAGCCAGTTCACACCCCTTTTAAAGTCTTAAAGTGCCCATGTCTCCTGCGGATCACGACTATACCCCATGGTTCTTGAAGCATCCCCAGCATCCTCTACGGACTAAGAGAAAATAATTTACCGGTAGGTATTAAAATCCTATTATCTGATGCTGCTGCATTGTGCACAAACAGTTGGGACTGGGATGCATGCGTTGTGCAATTCAGATGCATGTGTTGATTAAAAACTAGCAGAGATGTTCTAAAGCCAGTCCTCTTTATTATGTTACTATACAAAGATGGCTGCGCGTAACTAAAGCTGGGTACACACTTGACGATATGCACCGAAGATATCGTCCAATATCTTTAGTTCCAGCCTTGAAATCTAAGGATATTGGACGCTGCATAAGCTGGATGTGGTTGGATGCCATCACTGACGATATCAGTAACGATATCGTTCAGTGTGTTTGTCCGATATTGTTTCGCTTGACGTTGTCGCATCTTATGCTCATCGTCAAGTGTGTACCCAACCTAACTGCACTCAGCACAATGTTGCTTCTTCTGCAATGTCACTAAATATTAGTATAAATATTGGTTCCACCTAGAGAGACAGATGTGCTTTGTTAATGGTCAGGTAATGTGATTTTCACAGACAATGGCATCAGAGCCTTTCCCAGACCGCTCCTCTATTTTTATAAGAATCAACTTCAAACAGAGGTGAAATTTAAATAAAGGATATGGTCTAAGGTGCACTTGTGTTTGTACAGGAATTGACCCTTCATCTGCACCTGCCTTGTCTAGCTGTTGTTTTCCCAATACGTTTCACACCTGTGGATACTGGCAGTCTCTCATGCAGTGCTCCATCATCCAATGGCTGCTTTTTTAATGGACACTGTGAAGATTTGCTGATTTATGTTGATATTAGCATGTGTAGAGCCTGGTATTTTCCACAGAGACTTTCATACATATGTCATTGAGGCAAGGGTGAATAGGAACTTAAAATTCAGCAAGTGGCCTCACGTAGCAGGATCCAGATTAATTATAGGCTGGTCTAACACAAATGTAGTTGGCGCTAGCAAGCCATTAGACCTAACCACAATACAATACAGACATCATCCCATTGACCGCCATACAGTTCAGACAGAATCCCCGTAACCGCCATATAGCATATTGAACCAATGACCGGTATGCCGCACCTTGTGCATTCCAGTGGCTGTTCTACAGTTGAATGAGCATTCCCTTTATCACTGCACAGTACAGTGGGGCTCATTCAGACCTGCTGCTGTGCGTTTTCGCACAGCGGGCGATCAGGTCTGAACTGCGCATGCCAGAGATGTGATTGGCATCTCTGCCCAGCGATCGCCTCTGCCTGATTGACAGGCAGAGACGTTCTCTGGGCGGCAGGGGACGGACCAGCCGCATTGAGCTGCCGTTTTGGGGGCGTGGTTTGGGCCATGCAGGCGTGCCCGGTCCGTGCGGGTTGCGGCGGCTGCGTGACGTCACACGTAGGCACTGCGGCCCGGAGAGCGACGGGTAGCTCCCTGCCAGTGCGCAGGAGCTGCGCTGGTAGGGAGCTACTCTTCAGGTTTCAGGTACCAAAGCATCACCGCCGCGCGATGCTTTTGTATTTGTATGGCGGGGGAAGGGACTGCATGTGTCGTCCCCCCCCCCCCCCCCGCATGTTAGGGTGGCTGATCGTAGCCGTGCAAAATTTTGCACGGCTAAGATCAGGTCTGAATCAGGCCCATTGAGACCCTAGTGTGCACCAGGCCTCCTAATATTTGCTGGTGGTGAAACCCTGCCATTGATGGCTTGTTGAGCTGCATCCCGCATGTGTTCTATTTGGCTGAAATCTGGCAAACGAGAGGACCAACTCATGGTGCCAATTATTTCTCCTCCAGCCATAATCTGGTGGCTACAGACCTGGGCGCAGTGTTCATTTTAACTATGAAAATTTTGACTAAAAGCATTCGTCAACTACAGTTTATTTCAGGACTAAAATCACACTAACATGAAAACGGAGAGCCACTAACTAAATCTTAAGTAAAACAAAGCACACAAAAAAAAAAAGCGACTAAGAATAAAACTAGATTTACATTTTTGTCAAAATTAACACTGAAGTAGGTTTTAAATTTTGAAAGAACAATTATGTGTTCTAGATATTTGGAGAAAATAAATATGACCTACTGTGAAAGAGATAGGATTGTGAATTGCACTTGTTTGTTCTAACAAACATAAGGCATTCATTTGTACAGTACATGATATATGGGAGTACTACGGTAAGTCAGACTCAGAATGTAACACATCCTCAGCCTGCTGGGCCTAGATTACTAAACATATAATTAAAGGTATGCAAACTTCTCAGGGGGATTTTATTTAAATTCTTTATTTTTGCGTGGTTGAACAGATTGGGCAGACAATACAATAAGAAAAGGGACACGCGGTCAACAGGACCAACGCCCAACAATAACCACATTTTTAAAGTGAGGAACAAACAAAGAAAAAAAAAACAATCAAAAGTAAAACATTGGTAACAAAGTATCAAATATGGGGGGAAAGGGGGAGAAGGAAGAGGGGGATAAGGGGAGGGGAAACCCACGGTGTATTCAAGGCACGGTACATATCCTGAGGAAAGTCATCAAAGAAGAGGGGAAAGAGAAGGAGAGCAAGGGAGAGACAAGAGAGGATAAGAAGAAGAAAAAAAGAAAAGGAGAGTAGAAATGGAGGAAAAGCGGTAGTCGATGTCCATGGGTCTGCGGGTGGAGCTAGTGAGAAGAGGGGAGATGCGGCAATCTACGTTCAGCAACGAGCCAGGGGGTCCAAACCTGCTCAAAAACGTGACCCCGGTCGTGGAGATAATATGTAATCCTCTCCATTGATGCAATATGTGAAATTTTGGCTTTAAGGGACGGGAGAGAGGGGGGAGCGGGGTTATTCCAATTAAGAGCTATCAGCGATTTTGCCGCAGTTAGGATGTGTGTAGTCAGTTTTTGGGAGAATTTATCAAGCATTGGGGGAGGGTAACACAGCAAAAAGACCCAGGGGTCTTTCAGCACGGGGGAGTCCAGAAGGGAGTTAAGGAGGGAGTGGACTAGATTCCAGAAGGAAACAATTACAGGGCAGGTCCACCATGTATAAGCATAGTGCCTCTACATCCGCAGTTCCGCCAGCAGTTAGGGGAGGAAGACGGAAAGAATTTATTAAGTCTATCAGGAGTGTAGTACCAACGGTAGTAAATCTTGTAAGCCGTCTCTTTGAAAGCGGTGGCAATTGAGCACTTAGCAATCCCCAGTCTCATGTCCTCCCAGTCCTCGCACTCCGGGGGAGGCCCAAGATCGCGCTCCCATGCGAGTTCGTGGGACCAGGAGGAGGGAAGGGAAGAATCCAGTAGAAGGGAATAAAGTTGGGAAATTAAGCCTTTGGAGAGGTGGGAGTGTATGCATAAACGCTCAAAGGGGATGAGATCACGGAGCAAGGCGGAAGAGGGCAGGGAACCTAAGAAGTGACGTATTTGTAAGAATTGAAAGGGATTAAGTAAGTGTGAGGGGGTCTTCTGTTGGAGATCAGATAGGGAGAGCCATTGCCCCCGGCCGGCAAAATCAAACGGGAATTTGAAGCCCAGCTGTATCCATGTACGGAACCTCATAACCGAGAATCCAGGAGGAAACATAGGGTTCTGCCAGACAGGGGTCAAGGGTGAGGGGGTAGTGGTAAGACCCATCTTCAGAGAGTGGGAATCCCAAATTCTCAGATTGAATTTAATTGTGGGGAGGAGGTTGGGGGTCGGGAGGTAGGGGGCAAGCCCCACAAGGGGGTCAGGTCCGGAAGGTTGACGTGGGCTGCTTCGATATCCAACCAGGATACGGACCCCGGATGAGCGTAAGAGGTGACAATATGGGAGAGATGAGAGGCAAGGTAATAGAGTTTGATATCAGGAAGACCCCTACCGCCTGCAGAGGTTGGTCTTTTCAGAGTGTTGGCAGCAATGCGGGGGGGTCTGTGATTCCAGATAAAGCGCATGAGGGCTCGCTGGATAGTACGAAGGAAGGAGGCCGGGACAGCCACAGGTAGGGTCTGAAAGAGATAGAGCCATTTGGGAACTATGCTCATTTTAACCGCTATGATCCTACCCAGCCACAATATGAAGAGACTGTTCCAGGACATCAGGTCAGCGTGTGTTTTGGTGAGAAGGGGTGGGAAGTTTTCACGGAAGAGATTGTCGTAGCGGGAGGTCAGATAAATCCCCAGGTATTTGATCTTCGTAGGCTGTCATTTAAAATTGAAGTTGGCACGAAGGGATTCAGCTTCTCGTTGGGGGACATGAAGCAGCATAGCCTCGAACTTGGAATAATTGATCTTGTAGCCTGATACAAGCCTATAAGAATGCAAAACTGAAAATAAATTTGGGAGCGAGATAAGGTGCTGGGTCATGGAAAGTAGAATGTCGTCAGCGAAGAGGGAGATTTTAGGATCGGTACGGCCTACTTGTATACCATGTATACCTTGATGGGCTCTAATTTGAGAGGTGAGCGGATCAATAATAAGGGCAAATATTAACGGCGATAGAGGGCATCCCTGCCACGTACCATTTGATATGCCGAGCGGAGCAGACGGGACGCCATTGATTAAGACTGTGGCAGAGGGGGTGAAGTATAGTGCCAGAACACCAGTGAGAAAGACACCAGACAAGCCATAGGCCTCGAGGGCGGCTCTCAAAAAACTCCAGGAGATCCGGTCGAAAGCTTTTTCAGCATCCAAGGAGAGCATGATAGCGGGGGATCCCCTGGAGTTCGAGATGTGTATAAGATCTATAGCACGTCTGGTGTTATCTCTCGCCTGGCGGCCCGGGATAAAACCCACTTGGTCGTAGTGGACAAGGGAAGGGAGATATGGGTTAAGGCGATTGGCTAGAATTTTAGCAAACATTTTTAAATCCAGGTTCAGGAGGGATATAGGTCGGTAGCTAACGCAGTTAAGGGTGTCCTTGCCATCCTTAGGGATCACCACAATTCTGGCCTCTAACATCTCTGGAGGAAAAGAGTCGCCATGGATAATCCTATTAAACAGGGACTGAAGGTGGGGGGAGAGAAGATCGGAGAATTTTTTGTAATAAAGAGCTGTGAACCCATCCGGGCCAGGGGATTTACCAGTCTTTTGCATGAGTATAGTTTGGCCAATTTCCTCCACCGAAATCTCACTGTTAAGATGATCCATGGCGTCCTAAGGTAATCTAGGTAAGTTAGAGGCCGAAAGAAAGTGGGAGATTAGATCAGAGTGTGACGGAGAGGGAGAACCTGGCGAGGGGGGTGGGAGGTTGTACAAGTCAGCGTAGTAAGATTGGAAGGCAGCCCTAATGGCGGTAGGGTCATGAACTATCTGATTGAGAGGGTCCCTAATAGAGATAATGTTAGTTTTGGCTCTCGTGGAGCGGAGTCGTGCCGCCAGGATCTTGTCTGCCTTATCTCCCTTCTCATAAAAAGACTGGCGAAGCCATTTGAGACGTTTAGTCACTCGTCTGGAGAGAAGGAGGTCGAGTTACGCTTTGACAGTACGGAGTTCAGACAAGATAGCCTGGTCGGAGAACGCCTTGTGCTGTGTCTCAAGGGTGTGGAGTTTAATAGAGAGTTTGTTAAACTGGGTGAGTGACTGTTTTTTGGCTGTCGAGGCCAGGCTGAGGAGGTGCCCACGAAGAATTTCTTTGTGTGCCATCCAGAGAGTGGATCTAGAAATATCAGGGGAGTCGTTCAGAGTAAAATAGTCAGAAAGCTTGTCCCGAAGATGGGAGCGCATCTCCGGGTTGTGAAGGAGGGAGTCGTTAAGACGCCATGTCATGGGATGGGGGCGAGAGAGGAGGCCCGAGAGGTCGCAAGAGATAGGCGCATGGTCAGACCAGATTAATGGGTGTATATGGGCAGCGTGGAGATTCAGAGCAAGGTCGTGGCTGAGCAGGACCATATCGATGCGAGAGTAGGAATTATGAGGAGCAGAATAGAAGGTATAGTCACCCGCAGAGGGATCTTTTATCCTCCAGGAGTCGTAGAGGAGCTGGGATCGCATGAGACGGAGGAGGGACCTAGAGCGGAGAGAGTCCGACAGGGAAGCAGAGGGTAGGGAGGGAGAGCGGTCTATATTTGGATTTAGAACAGAGTTAAAGTCCCCAGCAAGAATGAGGTCGCCTTGTCGGGAGTGAGGAGGGTATCTAGTTTTGCAAAAAATAGCTCCTGTCGTTGGTTAGGGGCATAGATGTTAGCTAAAGTGCACAGTTTGTTGTTAAGTTTCCCCACCAAGACCAGAAACCGGCCATCCTTATCAGCATGGGAATCTAGAAGCTCAAAGGTGAGGTAACGGGCAAATAGGATTGCGACCCCCCGTTTTTTAGCCGAATGGTCGCAGGCATGGTAAGAATCAGGGTACGGTTTACATTGTAGCGTAGGGTGGGAGTTATGTAAGAAATGAGTCTCCTGGAGGAAGACCAGGTCGCCCCTATGGAGTTTGAGGGAGGTGAAGAGCTTACCTCTTTTTTGAGGGCTATTCAGGCCCTTCACATTAAAAGAGAGTACCCGGAGACCCATGGGCTAACAGCAAAGAGGCAGGCAGAATAGAAAGAGTGCAGAGCTCTGAAAGTAGGGGAGGGAGGAAGAGAAATAAAAGAGAGGGATACAAGGCGTAAGACAGCGTGGTCAGAAGGAAAGCGGAAGGGAGGGGAGGGTAGTTGGTCATCCGGCGGTAGGGGCCAGGACCGGTGGTGCTGACAGGGGGAAGGGGTACTAGGTGTCGGGAAGGCACCTAGGTCAGCAAGAGGGCTGAAAGCTCTAAGGGGGCGCGGCATGGCATCCAGTCCCTACGTTTAGCCAGAGTGAGCGGGGACAAGTCCTGAAAGATCTGCAGGGAGACATTCTGGAAGGACACAGACCCCAGTCGTCGGGCTTCTCTCATAACGGCCTCTTTCACAGTGAAGTAGTGCATTCGGAGAATGACATCCCTGGGCTGAGAAGAGTCCTGGGAACGAGGTCGAAGGGCTCGATGTGCTCGGTCCAGAAGAAGGTGGTCTTCAGGGGTGTCAGGGGTAGGTGGGCTAAGAGGCGCTTAATGTAAAGTTTAAGATGGGCCGCTTCAACCTCTTCAGGAATACCCCGAATCCTCAAATTATTTCTCATCGCCCTATTGTCTTGGTCTTCATGCTCCTCCCGCAATTGGGCAACATCTTGGCGGAGTTGGTGAAAGTCGGTCTCGACCGATTGTTGGAACGTCACCACCTCCTCCACTCTCCGTTCAAGTTGATCAGTTCTGGAGCCAATTTCGGCAATATCTGACTTCAGGAAGTGGAGAGCCTGGACAGAGGTCTTAACATCCCGCATCTCTTTAAGGAGGGAGAGAAAGTCCCTACGGGTAAGGGGTGTGAGATCGTCATCTTCTGGATCGGAGTCGGAGGGACCATGAGGGTGTTCAGGAGCATCGGACCTGTTCTTGGCCAGAGTGCTTTTTTTTTAGTAAGGAATGGCGTAAGGTCAGATCCCTGCGATTTTTTGCCACCTCTGGGCATCTTGAACAGATGAGAAAGGGGGTAGTCGGCAGATTGGGAGGTAGAGAAGGCGCTCCAGCAGTATGGCTCAGGACCAGGGGGGGGGAGGTGGGGGTTCTAGAGGAGTATCATGACGTGGTCAGCAAAGCAGCGTAGGTGGGACAGGGCCGGGGAGCTGCGGTAGAAAGAAGGGTCCACGTGGGTCCGGGGGGGAGTCAGACAAACAGAGGTTGCAGGAGAGGAACTGGTGCACTCCAGTAACCCACCCCCGTCCAGGATTCGTAGGGATGAGGCCCGGGCACGGACCAGCCAGTGACCGGGGCAGTACAAGGATCAGGCGGCAGGGAAGGGGTGTCCGGCCTCAGCAGCAGTAAGGGACCCCACGGGCATCGGGAGAGGGAGGAGCCTGCAGGGGGGGCAGGAGCGTGCAGGGCCCAAGAGAGCGCTGGGGCCCTCAGGCAGGTTGAAATAGGGGCTCCGGAGGGCCGCAGCAGGGGGACCTCCAGTGCGGGGTCCCGGGCAGCAGGGGTGCGGCAGAGGCAGCCGAGGGCCCGCGCGAGGTGATATATTGTGGAGGGTCCCAGCTGTAGCCCGCAGCCGAAGGGTTCCCACTCAGCCTCCAGACAATATTAGCGCGGGGGGGGGTGGGGGCAGAGAGATGACCCAGGAGGGGCAGGCCGTATAATGCAGGCCCAGGGGAGATCGAAAGCCAGCCCCAGGATTAGCCTTCAGGAGAGATGGGGCTGTTTTCTGTCTGGTGCCTCACTCAGGGTCCCCAGCGGTTGCCGCCCGCAGGCAGCAAGTACAAGGCTGCAGTGAGAGGAGGGGGTAGGGGGGATCACTGCTGGGCCAGGGGAGCAGCTCACCTCGGCAGTAGGAAGTGTTACTGGAGCCGAGCGTCCCCTGCTTCCCTCCCCGCCTCCCTAGATCCAAGATGGCCGCCGCCGAGACCCCAGAGCTCCCGCGTTCGGCCGGGCCCGCAGCCCTCCAGCAGCGCCGCCAGCAGCTCCTGCAGGCCAGGCGAGGTAAGCCAGCCGCAGGGGTGTAGGGTGAGGGTCCGCCGTCTGGCGCTCCACGGGAGTATGCCGCGAGCGGCGGGCAGCGCCGGTCCCAAATCGAGGCCCCGGCTTCTGTGAGGTGGACAGGCTGCATTCCGCGGGAGCCAGTAGACCGGCTCCCCGATTCCGCAGCACTAGTCCACCACGGCAAGGGGTCCCCACAGCCGCAGGGACTAAAGGCAGGGGGTTTATAAAGGGCAGGGGGAGAGAAAACGGAGGTATATCTCCTCAGGTAGAGTGGAGCTCCCTGCTCGTGCTGCCACTCAGTTCAGCCTCCAGGCCACGCCCGCTAAGGGGAATTTTAAAGAAACGTTCTTCAGTTAAATCCATTACAGTATTAAACTATTTGCAGAAGTTATGACTAAAACATTGACTAAAAATAGACTAAAAATGAAAACTGAGATCCACTGACTAAATCTTGACTAAAACGAAGCAAAAACAACAGACTAAAATGTGACTTTAAACCAACTACAATTCTAAGTAAGTGACTAAGACTTAAACCAAAATGGAAATCCTTGTCAAAGTTAAAACTGCTTGGGCGGTGGTGCATTGTCGTGCTGAAAGTGTTCGCTCCCATCTGAGTGAATGCTTGACATGAACGGGTACAAATGATCTGCAAGGATGGTTATGTAGCGTCCACCAGTCAGTGATGTCTGCAGATGTATGATGGGTCCTAATGCATGCCTGATGGTCCCTTGTTGGCATGCTAGGTTTGTTGCTTTGTGGGTATTTTCTCCACACAAGTAATCGTCCATCAGCCCAAAAGTGTTGGAACCTCAAATCATCGGAACAGATTACACGTTTCCAGTCATCTTGCGTCCAGTGGCGGTGTTCACAAACCCTGGCAATGAGCAGATCTTTGTGGCCGTTGGGTAAGCAACGGGGCCAGAGCGGTCCGCCGGCTTCTGTGCCCCATAAAAAATAGGAAACGTCGCACTGTTGGGGTGCTGATGTTGCTTATGGCCCCGCCGTTAACTTTTGTTGTTATCTGCGGCAATGTTTTATCGTGTGTACAATTTATGCCAGATGACTCTATCCACAATCGTCCACAGTTATCCGCCTATATATGGTCCTTCACTTGCAGAAGATACCATTTAATGCAGGTGTGGTGGCATGTACTGGGAACAGACGTGTATATATAACAGTGGAATTCTGGAGACAATTAAAATAAATCAGCCTGCCTAGCACTCATCCTAACACTTGCTGCCGGGAAAAGCTATTTCTAAACCTGGTTGTTTATGTTGATGGGGTTATCTCAGTCCATAATAATACTCGGCTCTTCCTCAAACACCATTTATCAAATATGTCCCGTGTAGACTTTAGCTGTTGACCAGTATAGTGTTCTGCGGAGGGTCCAGTCACATGGTCCACAGGCTAGCATTAGGCTGTGGAGGTCAAGGGGGTGTGTTAAGGTTAGGCACGAGGTGGGGGGGGGTGGAATTAGGGCCAAGGACAGAATACTTACTGGAATGCCGCTTCTCAGGCGCCTGCACTGAAAATGCATGTCACATGACCATCAGGACTCGGCAGAAGATGCTGAAGCCGCTGCAGCCGCCGAGAGTAAATTAGACATCACTAGATCACCAGGGACGCTTTGACGGTTTTTCATGTTGTCATGTCATTCCTGTAGACATGATGTATGTCGACAAGCTCACTGCCGACACACTAAGCACTGCTTGTGGTCATTTACCACAAGTCTGATTAAAAACCAATTAATCTTAATTGGATTTTGATCAGCTAAAACATTCATTTTGGAAACACACAAAACAAAATGCCAAATTTTCCTGCCAGATTTATTTCTCTGTCCTGCAGGAAAACCTATATAACAGGCTCCTGGCGATTGACAGCAGACCGAGCGTTATGTGCTGAATGATATATACACGTCAGAAAGAACAGCAGGTTCTGGAGGAGGCCTCTACGACCAGCCTTCTGTGCATGGTTTGTGGTTAGAGTTCTCCAGACCAAGCTCTTCTAAAATCTGTGTTTTCCCTCTGAATAATGAAGAAAGCGGCCTGTCTTTTTCCAGCCTGTATAATTAGTGGCGCACACCATCCCCCGTAATTGCTGTGACATCACGTCTTAACAATACAGCACTTCAATGGCATAAACCAAGCGGTTCATTATCAACATCTTGAGTTGGACGCATTTCAGTACAGTGCGCATTGAAAGGGTTAAAGTACGGAGACATGCATACACTCTTTTTATCACTGTCATTTAGTACTGTACTTTGGTCATGTGCTTTAGCCTAGTGTCTGCTGTCTTATCAGCTAAATGCATTACAGAGAATATTATCTTTTGTCACAATTGTCCTCAGATGACAGATTTGGTCTAGGCAGCGGCGCCGAGAAGGGGGGGGGGAGGGAACTAATTACCTGAGTTTGGCTTGTTGCGGGGAGACGAATGCCCTCCTTTGCAGTTCTTGGCGCCACACTTTTTCCATGGTTCTTTTTTCTGCAAGGGGTGCGGTGACCACACCTACCTGAGATGGCCACGCCCCTTCCGTGTTTTGGCCCCATGGCTGTCTTAGCGGCACAAGGTGCATAATGTCTTGTATTCTCACCACTGTCATTCTGATGCCTTGTTAAAGTGAGAAGGAGCAGTGTGAGGAGGTTTGTACAAAGTGTATACAGGTTGAGTATCTCTTATCCAAAATGCTTGGGACCAGAGGTATTTTGGATATCGGATTTTTCCGTATTTTGGAATAATTGCATACCATAATGAGATATCATGGTGATGGGACCTAAATCTAAGCACAGAATGCATTTATGTTTTATATACAACTTATACACACAGCCTGAAGGTCATCTTAGCCAATATTTTTTATAACTTTGTGCATTAAACAAAGTGTATCTACATTCACACAATTCATTTATGTTTCATATACACCTTATACACACAGCCTGAAGGTCATTTAATACAATATTTTTAATAACTGTGTGTATTAAACAAAGTTTGTGTACTTTGAGCCATCAAAAAACAAAAGTTTCACTATCTCACTCTCACTCAAAAAGTCCGTATTTCGGAATATTCCGTATTTCGGATATTTGGATATGAGATACTTAACCTGTAATGTATTTTCACTTATGCTTAGCCTGGACTGAGGCACTGGGATGTTCTCTGTACTGTATGGTGGTCAGTGGGATGCTCACTGTGCTGTATGGCTGGGTGAAATATAATTGTACAATGGGGGCCTATGAACACAGAAGGGGTGGGAATACTTTTTAAACTTTATTATATATATTTTTTTTTTAAATGACCATTTCTGAGCATTTTTTTTTGTAAAAAAAAAAGCATAAAAATTAAAAAATCAGCAGGTAAGTGGTTAAGCTGGCAGCACACACAGTTTTTGTACATTTTCTGGAAACTATTTAGCTGGTTGGAAAGATAATCTGTAGCGGTGTAGCCAGCTTTAAGGGCCCTACACATTGACCGAACCGCCGCCGAGCTGCCCGATGGTGGACACGACCGACGGGCGACCCGGCGGTGGGGGGGGGGGGGGGGGGGGGCAGTGACGGGGGGAGTGAAGTTTCTTCACTCCCCCCATCACGCGGCTCCATAGAAGTGCAGGCAAATATGGACGAGATCGTCCATATTGGCCTGCATGCACAACCGACGGGGCACCAGTGATGAACGAGCGCGGGGCCGCGCATCGTTCATCACTGGAGCCTCCACACTCAAAGCTATAAATGGTATCTCATTCATTAATGAACGAGATCATTCATATCTTTGAGTTATATCGCCCAGTGTGTAGGGCCTATTAGTCTATAAATCTAATGTGGATATCGGATTGGCACCTGTCTGCAGGGGTGTAGTATGGTATGCCGGCGGCCGGGATCCCGACCGCCGGCATACCGACAGCTGGGTGAACGCAAATGCGCCCCTTGTGGGCTCGCTGCGGTCGCCACGCTGCGGGCACGGTGGAGCGCTACATGTGCCATGTTATTTATTCTCCCTCCAGGGGGGTTGTGGACCTCCGAGAGGGAGAATAGTTTCCGGCATGCCTGGTGTCGGGATTCCGGCACCGGTATACTGCGCGCCGGGATCCCAACAGTCTGCATACTGAATACCACCCGTCTGCAGGGGTTTGGGTATGCGTGAGCGGCGGTCAGGAGACTGCCAGTCAGCATACCTCCATCTGGATCCCAGCAGCGGAATGCCGACGTGGGGGGGGGGGGGGGGTCTCGAACGGAAGAAGCATTGCGCTCGCCACACTGCAGGCTCGGTGGCGACCACAGGTTCCCCACTATATGGGTTTTCGTGGACACCTATGAGTGGGAATAGTCCCTGTTGGTTGGCATGCTGACTGTTGGGATTTTCAGGGGGTGGGATGTAGGGGGAGGTGTTGTGACCGGCGGTCTCCGGACACATAAGTACATCCCGTTTGCAGAATTGATGCTTGCGGTTGATGTATTGTCATGGCACCCAGTTACACAAGCAGTCAGGCCTCGGGTAAAATGCCTCTTGCAGAGTTTTGGCACAGCGATGTTATTGTACTCTTTTCTGAGGATTAGTTTGAGTAGTATTCTACTAGTTTCCATAGTTATTATTACACACTGCATATGCTCAGGAACCAAACACACGCATGTGCGTCTATATAAATCTGCATGGATTTTTGCATGCATCAAACCTTCATCTCTTATTGGCCGGTTTCTCTTGTTCTTCCATCCACCTCAATACTTTTTATTTTTTTTATCTTTAAGTGGATGGTTGTAGAACACCCTGTAACCATGGAATGAGAACAGCAGCACAGATTATTTCAGGATGTGAGTGTGCTGATCTAGTAGGAACGAGTAACCTGTCCACTCACGCGATTACGCAACTGAGGACTTGGCTGCATGAGTCAAGAGCGGCGCCATAATGTGAGGAGAGGAATGGCGACAGCTGGAAGCCACATGCTAAAGGGCTTATTCAAGAGGTTTTTTTTGTGGTCAATCCTCTGAAAACATACATTTTTGGAGGATTTCTGCAATGTTTGAGTATGAGAGCTTTTTAGCAAAGTGGTACCGCTATTGATAGTCAATATTTGTGGCGGTCTCTTCGTTTCTGATCGCAAAAGCAGTCTTTCTAAAATAAGCTTGGCCCCGAAAGCTAACGCAGTCATAGCCCATTGGCTAATATACATTATCAGAATTTTCTTCAGCTCCTTCAGCTAAAATAATATGTCAGAGCTAAATTGTGTGTGTGTGTGTGTGTGTGTGTGTGTGTGTGTGTGTGTGTGTGTGTGTATTATACATGTGAATGCTCCCACATAAAAGCACTCATTTAATATAGATATTTCTGAGCAATTTAGTTGTGAGATAAAAGTAAAGACACAGAGGGACACACAGTTTTGTTTTAAATTGCACTTTTCTTTCTTTATTCACATTCTATCACAATTCTTCTGTATATTTGTTTGTTTTCTATTTCACTGGTTTTTGTCCAAATTTGGACACTTTAAATGAAGTTATTGAAAGTGACGTTTTTATTTAATGTCCGACACCTTAATATAATTTCTTTCTTTCTTACCTCTAAAACTCCTATCTTCCTGCATTCCAGCTATTATATCTTGGCTATCCCTACCCCTAACCCACCTTCTAGTGCCTAACCCTAACCTCCCATCCTCCAGCCTAATCCTAACCTCCAGTCCCCCAGCCTAACCCTAACCTCCCATCCCCCAGCCTAACCCTAACCTCCCATCCCCCAGCCTAACCCTAACCTCCCATCCTCCTGCCTAATCCTTACCTCCCGTCCCCCAGCCTAATTCTAACCTCCCGTCCCCCAGCCTAACTCTAACCTCCCGTCCCCCAGCCTAACTCTAACCTCCCGTCCCCCAGCCTAATCCTAACCTCCCGTCCCCCAGCCTAATCCTAACCTCCCGTCCCCCAGCCTAATCCTTACCTCCCGTCCCCCAGCCTAATCCTAACCTCCCGTCCCCAGCCTAATCCTAACCTCCCGTCCCCCAGCCTAACCCTAACCTCCCGTCCCCCAGCCTAATCCTAACCTCCCGTCCCCCAGCCTAATCCTAACCTCCCGTCCCCCAGCCTAATCCTAACCTCCCGTCCCCCAGCCTAATCCTAACCTCCCATCCCCCAGCCTAATCCTAACCTCCCATCCCCCAGCCTAATCCTAACCTCCCATCCCCCAGCCTAATCCTAACCTCCCGTCCCCAGCCTAATCCTAACCTCCCGTCCCCAGCCTAATCCTTACCTCCCGTCCCCAGCCTAATCCTTACCTCCCGTCCCCCAGCCTAATCCTTACCTCCCGTCCCCCAGCCTAATCCTTACCTCCCGTCCCCCAGGCTAACCCTAACCTCCCATCCCCCAGCCTAATCCTAACCTCCCGTCTCCCAGCCTAATCCTAACCTCCCGTCCCCCAGCCTAATCCTAACCTCCCGTCCCCCAGCCTAATCCTAACCTCCCGTCCCCCAGCCTAATCCTAACCTCCCGTCCCCCAGCCTAATCCTTACCTCCCGTCCCCCAGCCTAATTCTAACCTCCCGTCCCCCAGCCTAATCCTTACCTCCCGTCCCCCAGCCTAATCCTTACCTCTCGTCCCCCAGCCTAATCCTTACCTCCCGTCCCCCAGGCTAACCCTAACCTCCCGTCCCCCAGCCTCACCCTAACCTCCCGTCCCCCAGCCTCACCCTAACCTCCCGTCCCCCAGCCTCACCCTAACCTCCCGTCCCCCAGCCTCACCCTAACCTCCCGTCCCCCAGCCTAATCCTTACCTCCCGTCCCCCAGCCTAATCCTAACCTCCCGTACCCCAGCCTAATCCTAACCTCCCGACCGCTGCCTAAACTCCCTAACCATCTCACATGCAGCCTAACACTAACCTCCCCCTGCACCCTATTTTTAACCCTCTCCACAGCCTAACCCGAGTCTCCCCCTGCACCCTATCCTTAACCGTCTCCACAGCCTAACCCTAATCTCCCCCTGCACCTTTACCCTCTCCACAGCCTAACCCTAATCTCCCCCTGCAGCCTAACCCTAACCACCCCACCCTGTAGCCTAACCCTAACTCCCCCCTGCAGCCTATCCCTAACCCTCCCACCTGCAGCCTAACCCCACCCCCCAAGCCTAACCCTAACCACCCCACCCTGCAGCCTAACCCTACCACCCACCCTAACCCCTCTCCACAACCGAAACCTAATATCCCCCTGCATCCTATCCCTAACCACCCCACCCCGTAGCCTAAGCCTAACTCCCCCCTGCACCCTATCCCTAACCCCTCTCCACAGCCTAACCCTAATATCCCCCTGCAGCCTAACCCTAACCACCCCACCCCGTAGCCTAACCCTAACCACCCCACCCCGTAGCCTAAGCCTAACTCCCCCCTGCACCCTATCCCTGACCCCTCTCCACAGTTTAAACCTAATATCCCCCTGCATCCTATCCCTAACCCCTCTCCACAGCCTAACCCTAATCTCCCCCTGCAGCCTAACCCTAACCACCCCACCCCGTAGCCTAAGCCTAACTCCCCCCTGCACCCTATCCCTAACCCCTCTCCACAGCTTAAACCTAATATCCCCCTGCATCCTATCCCTAACCCCTCTCCACAGCCTAACCCTAATATCCCCCTGCAGCCTAACCCTAACCACCCCACCCTGTAGCCTAACCCTAACTCCCTCCCTGCAGCCTATCCCTAGCCCTCCCACCTGCAGCCTAACCCCACCCCCCAAGCCTAACCCTAACCACCCCACCCTACAGCCTTAATCTACCACCCAAGCCTAACCCTAATGTCGACAATCTGACAATGTCAATCCTTGTAGCCCAACTCACTATCGTTGTTTGCCCGCCACATTGAGTGACTATGACCAGGCAGTCCAGGCCACAATATCTGCTGTGCACAGCTATAAATAATAACCCTGCAATCACAGTCTCATGTCAGATATCTTTTACAGTCATAGGGGTAAATTTACTAAAGCTTCTAAAAGTGAAAAGAGGTGATGTTGCCATAGCAACCAGAAGTGCCAATTTTGATCCGCTAATTGACTTCATTTTTTATCCCGTGTGATTATCAGCGCTCGGAAACCAGGAGTGCGGCGGTTTTGAGTTTAATGTAATCCCTCTGTGATGCGATCACCTTGCCAGGCTCTTGTGAAACACAAGCCCTGATTGATGCAGATTGGACGTCTCTCGCTGCGGGAGGAAGGAATGTACCTAGTATGGGTGAATGAAGCCATTTCCTTCCATCTGCCTCTCAAAGCAAATTCCTTGTGGCGATCCCAGCGATGGGGAAAAGGTGCCGCTCATGACCTCTATTTATACATGAAGAAATCGTTCTCTTTATTGCAACATTTTGCTCATTGTTTTGTTGGCTTTAAGTGGGCCTGTTATTTTGCTAGAAACAGCCCTCTAATAACAGCAGCTATGAAGGGGATTAGCGCTACCATGACGGGGTTTTGCGCAACAGTCGCAGCATTACTTTATGGCGCTGCACATGGTGGGTGTGCAGTTACTCAGCGCAGGGGGGCAGATGTATTAACCTGGAGAAGGCATAAGGAAGTGATAAACCAGTGATATGTGCAAGGTGATAAAGGCAGCAGCCAATCAGCTCCTAACTGTTAATTTACATATTGGAGCTGATTGGCTGGTGTGTTTATCCCCTTGCACATATCACTGGTTTATCACTTCCTTATGCCTTCTCCAGGTTAATACATCTGCCCCCCTGGGTTCGTTATGGCATCCCGACAATTAACCAATGGTGCGGTACCAGGTGCAAACGCAGGACTTGTTGCCCTGGGTTTATATATAGCAGTGCATTTATGACCCTCCGCTGTGTGTAAGCAACAAGTACTTGTAAAAGAGCTTTTAGTGTTTTTTTTTTTTTTAATCATCCGGCGTTTTAGTACAAGTTCTGCACCGAAAAAGAAACAAAATAAACCTTTGAATTTTTCTTTAGTAAGCAAATTGTATTTTAGTAAGTTCCATACTACTGAGCCCCTCGCTCATTTCACTCAGGAGTTACACACACTACCTTCCTCACAGCCCCCTCCACCTCCCCCCACTCATCCACCTATCACATCACAACCAGCCACAAGCCCCGGCAGGTAACGCAACTCTGCCTAACCCCAGCCAAGCTGTGACCACAAGTGCCATCGCTGCCAAATCCAGAAATAGATCTCGGGACACCACAGGATAAACTAAAGGTGGGAAGTGAGTCACGTCTTTAATAAGTAAATAAATCTCTGCTGAGGATTTGGCCGCATGTTCACGTTAACGCTGAGATCGTTGCCGCATCAGTCAGAATGTTTAGTTTATTCGCCTTATTTTTAGCACTGTCTGTACTTGGCGCCCAGAGTGAATTTGTGACTTGCTGTTCCGGTCTTCCTCACTGCAGCGCAAGACCCATTTCAGGCTTTAATTCCTCTTCTCTCCTTTATTACCTGATTGCGTTTGTAGCTGGCTCTCCTGCTGCCTTCTGTCGGGCCCAGTGTAAGTTATCCGGCCCGTATTCTCCTGTAGAGAAACGCAGATGAAGTAGCACTTTTGATTGATATCAAAAACCCGCGTTTCCCCTATGCACTTGCGGCGAGTTTGAGCCCCCCACGCATAGTGGTCTATTCATGAAACAGTGAAAAGAGTGGAGAAGTGAGCCTGTGGAGAAGTTGCCCATGGCAACCAATCAGCTGCTCCGTACAATTGTATAGTATGCAAAATATAAATGTTACTTCAATGCTGATTGGTTGCCACGGGCAACTTCTCCACTGGCTCACTTCTCCACACTTATCACTGCTTCATGAATAGACCATAGATAGAAATAGGAGGATGGATGTTTGCCAGTATATATGAGCCCACAGATGGAGCCTCGCTCATCTAGGCTTCTCTGCTGCACCATGGTGCACCAAGGCTTATTAGCATAAGCCTCTCATCTATTGTTCACAGCTGCAATACAATACAGAGAGAACAATACAGCGGGGGATTAAGTCATTACAGCAGGGGATTAAGTCCGACAGCACTTGCTCACTTAATCCTAGTAAAGGGATAGATGAGCAGGGCTCCATCTGTATGTGGAGCATTTTATAGCCACAATCACCAAGGCTATGACTCCGTGGCTACATCTTACCATCCTATCTAGGCAAACATCTGACAGATCAGACACACACTTCACTGACTGATGGGCGGGGTGTCTCACACACACTCACAAGGGGGTCTCATATACACTGACTTACATACGAGGGTCTCACACACTGAAAGGCATCTCAGACTCATCTGTGGAAGACAAAGAGGAAGACCCTCAGCGTGTCCGGGGTGGCGTAGGTGGAGGACAGGGCTGCCGCAAGGTTAGTAGTTATGACTAATTAAGCTAATTGGAAACTTCCAGTTGCCTAATTACTCAATAAGGGGATGCCCTAGGGGTTCTGAAGCAAGTCCCAGCAATTTTTCCTTAAAATAACTATTTCTATAGAAATTACTGCACCTGATTTTTGCTCTTCTTCCATTGAATAGCAAAAACCCTGCAGCAGCGGGAAAAACCCCACGCCGCAGGGTTTTTCTGCAGTCGTCTCCTACTGAATATGCCCCTAACAGCTCAGGTTTTAAGGATATCCATCTCTCAGCACAGATGGTTATATCAAAATGAAAGAGGTACTAATTAGGGTGGTCATTCCGAGTTGTTCGCTAGCTGCTTTCGGTCGCAGCGCAGCGATTAAGTGAAAAAGCGGCACTTCTGCGCATGCGTATGGTGCGCAGTGCGCACGCGGTTCGTACTTTCACAAAAGCCGATGTAGTTTCACACAAAGTCTTGCAACACTTTTCAGTCGCACTGCTGGCCGCAGAGTGATTGACAGGAAGTGGGTGTTTCTGGGTGGTAACTGACCGTTTTCGGGGAGTGTGTGTAAAAACGCAGGCATGCCAGTTAAAAATGCGGGAGTGGCTGGGGAAACGGGGGGGGGGGGGGGGGGTGGCTGGCCGAACGCAGGGCGTGTTTGTGACGTCAAAACAGGAACTAAATAGTCTGAAGTGATCGCAAGGTAGGAGTAGGTCTCAAGCTACTCAGAAGCTGCACAATTTTGTTTTGTAGCAGCGCTGCGATCCTTTCGGTCGCACTTCTGCTGAGCTAAGATACACTCCCAGAGGGCGGCGGCTTAGCGTTTGCACGGCTGCTAAAAGCAGCTAACGAGCGACCAACTCGGAATGAGGGCCTAACTCACCTGTTTTCAAGTCTGGGCATCCTTAGATTCTGGACTGTTAAGGTGCATGTTTGGCAGGGGATTACTGGACATTCTCCTTGTAGCAAGTGTTGGAGTCTCCTTTTCACCACAGTCCATTACCAAGCATGTTGTTATAGCCATGTGTAAATATTGCCATTAGACTAAGGGGGACATGTACTTAGCAGTGATAAAAGTGGAAAAGAGAGCCAGTGGAGAAGTTGCCCTTGGCAACCAATCCGCTGCTCTGTATACTTTTAGTATGTAAATTATAAATGTTACGCCAATGCTGATTGGTTGCCGTGGGCAACTGCTCCACTGGCTCACTTCTCCACTTTTATCACTGCTTAGCGCATGTCCTCCTAAAGGAGAAGGGAACAATAAAACGTAAGTAAGCATGGCTTTAACTCTCCTGTTAACCCCTTCAGCCAACATAATTAGTGCATGTGATCTGCTCACACTGCCTGGCACTGGTCTCGCCGGATCCGGTGGCAGCAGCCTGTACTGCGCTGCGCTAGATGGCTGCAGTGTAAGCAGAATTACATGGGGATGTGTGTAGGCAGAGGCAGGCTTAATCTCCCTTACTGGTTGCGGATTACAGCTATTGTGACTGTGTGGAACAGATGTTTTTGTTGGAGTGCCCGGGAGCAGATGCCTGGCTATCATTAATCCCGGCTTCCAGTAACTCACGGCTCGCTTACAGTAGATGGGATGGAGTCTTGTGATTGGCCTCTCTCACACTTCTGCGCAATACAGTAACCTCAATGCTTAGAGTTCAGAGAGCGGACAGTTACAGCGTGGGACTCTCACTGTATGTTTCTATACGGTACGCTCCTGTTAACCCCTTCAGCACATGCCAGTCAGCCGATGGCCATCTCAGCCCTGCGATCGCCTCTGCCTGATTGACCGGCAGAGGCGTTGGCTGGGTGGGAGGGGACGGGCTGGTGGCGTTTGGCCGCTGTTGTAGGGGCACGGTCCGGGCAACGCAGGCGTGCGGGGGGCGTGCCGCGGCAGCTGTGTGACCTCACACGCAGCCGCTGCAACCCGTATAGTGACGGGTAGCTGCCTCCGTGCAATGCTTTTGTGCCGGGGGGATGCGGGGGTAGCCCTGTGCTGGGCGTCCCCCCACATGTCTGGGTAACTGATCGTAGCACTGCGATCGGATCCGAATTAGGCCTATTATCGTTTAATTTAGTATGGTGTCGCTCACGGATCTCTACACCATATCATAAAATGTAGTGTTCACTGTAGGATCCGGGCAGGGCAGGGCACCGGACTGTGTGTGGCACAAGCGCGTCAAAAGGGGTGGGGCCATGCAAATAGGGGGCGTGGTCAATATACGTAATACAAGTGGGCGGTTCAGCCCACAGACGGGGAGCGTGGGCGGCCGGTGGCGTCACTGTTGGGGGCGTGCCCGCACCTACGGAGGTGCTGGGCTTCCCCCAAGCTCTCTCACAGCGTGATGGATGCCGCGCGCATGCGCACGGCATCTTTACACGCTGGGAGGGCAGAAAGCGGGCGGCTGTTTTAGCAGGGCACCGCAGAAAGGGCAGGGCGGGTTTCGCCCTTAAAAAATCGGGCAGGGCGCGGCGCCCTGCTAAAACAGCCTAGCGTGAACACTAAAATGTATATGAAGGTTTAGGTCCCGTGTAACTGTACATGATATCACAACTCTGGTCTTTATTTATAATTAGCAGTCATTTATATATCACACACATATTCTGCAGTGCTTTACAGAGAATATTCAGTCATTCACAGCAGTCCCTGCCCTAGCAGAGCGTACTATGGGATCTATTTACTAAGCCTTGGAGAGAGAAACCGTACCAGCCAATCAGCTACTATCTGCCGTATTACATACTTAGGCCCTAATACAGACCTGATTGCTGTCCTGCGATCAGATAGTCGCCGCCCAAGGGAGTGTATATTTGTCGTGCAAGTGTGCGATCGCATGTGTACGCAGTGCTACAAATGTCCCTCAGTCAGCGGACAGCTGCAGATCCAATCGCACCTCACTCACCATCGAATGATTTTTCCACTGTGTGCAGTGTGTGCGCAGCCCAGGACTTACTATTCCAGTGCGCTGAGAACAGGCTGATCAGGGCCGGAGCTGACGTCACACACCCTCCCTGAACACGCTTGGGAACACCTGCGTTTTCCCTGACACTCCCTGAAAACGGTCACTTACCACCCACAAACATCCGCTTCCTGTCAGTCAGCTTGCAAATGGCTGTGCGATCGAATTTTCGCACCATCATGTCGCTGTTTGGCAATGCGGGTCCGCATTGCGGTGCATGCGCAGTCAATCGATAATCGCCCGCTGTGGGGAAACGCACAGCATCGATCAGATCTGAATCGGGGCCTTAGTTTAAAAAATGACAGTTGTGATCCACGTGACCATGCATCATTCTGCCTGATCTGTGACTGTTCTGCAAAATAATCCTAAATAACTAGGTGGTCATTCCGAGTTGATCGCTCGCTAGCAGTTTTTAGCAGCCGTGCAAACGCTATGCCGCCTCCCACTGGGAGTGTATTTTAGCTTAGCAGAAGTGCGAACGAAAGGATCGCAGAGTGGCGGCAAACTTTTTTTGTGCAGTTTCAGAGTAGCTCAAAACCTACTCAGCGCTTGCGATCACTTCAGACTGTTCAGTTCCTGTTTTGACGTCATGAACACGCCCTGCGTTTTTCCAGCCACGCCTGCGTTTTTTGGAACACTCCCTGAAAACGTCAGTTGACACCCAGAAACGCCCTCTTCCTGTCAATCACTCTGCGGCCACCAGAGCGACTGAAAAGCTTCGCTAGACCTTGTGTGAAACTACATAAATTCATTGCAATTGTACGATGTGCGTGCGCATTGCGCCGCATACGCATGCGCAGAAGTGCCTTTTTTTGCCTCATCGCTGCAGAGCGACCGAAAGCAGCTAGCGATCTACTCGGAATGACCACCCTAGTACACTATAATCAGTGTAAGACCCCGTCTGTGTGAAAAGGCAGAAGCCAGGTGTAACGTGAGTGACCTGCACCATGCATTAATATCTGTGACTGTATACTAGTTCCTTTGCTAGAGAAAACTTAATCCTAAATACCTGGCACACTATGGTGGTCATTCTTAGTTGATCGCACGTAGCAACTTTTTGCTGCCCGTGCGATCAACTAGACGCCGCCTATGGGGGAGTGTATTTCTGCATAGCAGGGCTGCGATCGTTTGTGCAGCCCTGCTATGCTAAAAAAGTTTTGTGCAGAACAAGACCAGCCCTGCAGTTACTTACCCAGTGCGACGGATCCAGCAATGAAGGTCCCGGAATTGACGTCAGACATCTGCCCTCCAAACGCCTGCATTCGGATCTCCACGCCCGGAAAACGGTGAGTATCTGCCCCGGAACGCCTCCCCGCTGTCAATCTTCTTACGACCACGCTAGCGATCACTTTCTTCTGGTCGTTGCGGGTGCTGCACATGCGCATTTCCGAGCCGTTCGCACCGCAGCGATGAACCGCTGCGTGTGAACGGGTCGGAATGACCCCCTATATGCATGCAGACAGGAGGAAGAGGTGCACAACGCTGAATCATACCAGGCGCCTTATGGTGCAAAGAGGACAGTAACGGTCTCTGTACTTGGACCATGTTTTAGAGCTTTAGAATCCCCTTGTTGTACTCGGCGGCCTCCACTCCATTGAACCAGTTGCTGGCTGCAATCTTCAACTCATCGTCACTTCCACAACGTTTTCCGTCCAGGAACTCTTTGATATTCGTGAAAAGGTGAAAATCCCATGGCGTTAGGTTCGGACTATAGGGTGGATGATCAAAACCTCCCACCCCAAACTGGGATGCCTAAGTGAAGGGCGTCCCGGTCAGTCTTCGTCATGCACATTCATCCATCATTGGACATTACACACCACTTTCTCATATCCCCATACACCTACTTTAATTGACAAGACATCTCGTCAGGTCTCACTTTCTGCGCATTCAGGAATCACACTGTGAAATGAGGAATATAAAACAAAGCTTTAATCACACAAAATAGCAGCATATAATAAAACCAGAGGGTACACCCCTCGCCATACAGTGAATATGGGGCGTGGTTGGCTGGACGGTGGGCATGCTGGGGGCGTGGCCTTGAGAACACATCATCGTGGCTCCACACCCCAAAGAGACAGGCACTGTAGGGCAGGGGGCGGGGATACGATAACATGATTCCGTGTGGATCGCGTCATCGACCCGCCGTACCGCTCACTTTCACTAAAAGATGAAGGAGGGTGTGGTCCAGATCTGGGACACTTGCCTGCCTCTCCAGGGGGCCGGCAGGGTCACCCAGAAAAGTGTCCTTCAGTGGAAGTGGAGGCGGTAGAGTGTGAAGGGGATTTTAATGTGAGAGTTACAGTTGTGCAAAGTTTGCGGATGCGGCACCCGGGACCACAGTGAAATGATGCCCCTGAAATTGTCTTGATTAGACCCTGTCGTAGCTCTGCTATAAAACCAATGCGAGTTCCACTAACCACGTCCACGGTGAGCAGGCGACAGGTTCACTTTAACAGAGAAATAAAATCTGACAGAGCTTGCCCTGCAACCATTGCCCTTGCCAGCAAATGGTATTAAATCCGCTGAAGGACTTGATGTATCAAATGACTGTGCCTCTCACACCCAGACTTTGATGCGTCTCCAGTCCAGCTGCGTGTTTTGTAATCTCGGTGTGTGAGCTCGGAGCACCTGAGTAATGTGATCCGAGGATTATCATGATTCAGCCAGACTGTTATATTCTCACATTCCACCTCCACATGCCGCCACCCAGCACTGCGAGGTGATATCGCTCCTCTCTCTGCGCCGCTCACAGCTGCGCTGTACATGGGGTCCTCAGCGATATCATATCCTCACTGCACACTGCTAAATGTCTGCTGTAACAGGAACCCAGTACGTGGGGTACAATCTGTAGATCTAATGGGCCTGATTCAGACTTGTACACAAACTCAGTGGCTCACATTGAGTGCACCCAAGCCATTTGGGGACAGGGCGTAGGTGGTGCAGGGCACCGTTTTTCAAAACATGGGTGTATTACCCCCGTTTCTCTGACGTCCTAAGTGGATGCTGGGACTCCGTAAGGACCATGGGGAATAGCGGCTCCGCAGGAGACTGGGCACAACTAAAAGAAAGCTTTAGACTACTGGTGTGCACTGGCTCCTCCCACTATGACCCTCCTCCAGACTTCAGTTAGAATCTTGTGCCCGGCTGAGCTGGATGCACACTAGGGGCTCTCCTGAGCTACTAGAAAGAAAGTATATTTTAGGTTTTTTATTTTACAGTGAGATCTGCTGGCAACAGACTCACTGCAGCGAGGGACTAAGGGGAGAAGAAGCGAACCTACCTAACTGGTGGTAGCTTGGGCTTCTTAGGCTACCGGACACCATTAGCTCCAGAGGGATCGACCACAGGACCCGACCTCGCTGTTCGGTCCCGGAGCCGCGCCGCCGGCCCCCTTACAGGGCCAGAAGCAAGAAGTGTTCCTAAAAATCGGCGGCAGAAGACTTCTGTCTTCACCAAGGTAGCGCACAGCACTGCAGCTGTGCGCCATTGCTCCTCATGCACACCTCACACTCCGGTCACTGATGGGTGCAGGGCGCTGGGGGGGGGGGCGCCCTGAGGGCAATATAAGACACCTTGGCTGGAAAATCTACACCATATATAGTCAGGAAGGCTATATAGGTGTAAAAATACCCCTGCCAGAATTCCAGAAAAAGCGGGAGAAGTCCGCCGGAAAAGGGGCTGGGCCATCTCCCTCAGCACACTGGCGCCATTTCTCTAACGTCCTAGTGGATGCTGGGGACTCCGTCAGGACCATGGGGGATAGCGGCTCCGCAGGAGACAGGGCACAAAAGCAAGCTTTTAGGATCACATGGTGTGTACTGGCTCCTCCCCCTATGACCCTCCTCCAAGCCTTAGTTAGGTTTTTGTGCCCGGCCGAGAAGGGTGCAATCTAGGTGGCTCTCTTAAAGAGTTGCTTAGAAAAAGTTTTTAGGTTCTTTATTTTCAGTGAGTCCTGCTGGCAACAGGCTCACTGCATCGAGGGACTTAGGGGAGAGATTTTCAACTCACCTGCGTGCAGGATGGATTGGATTCTTAGGCTACTGGACATAGCTCCAGAGGGAGTCGGAACACAGGGCTCGCCCTGGGGTTCGTCCCGGAGCCGCGCCGCCGACCCCCCTTACAGATGCTGAAGATGAAGAGGTCCGGAACCAGGCGGCAGAAGACTCTCAGTCTTCATCAGGTAGCGCACAGCACTGCAGCTGTGCGCCATTGTTGTCAGCACACTTCACACAGCGGTCACGGAGGGTGCAGGGCGCTGGGGGGGGGGGCGCCCTGGGCAGCAATGTATAATACCTGTATGGCGAAAAATACATCACATATAGCCCTTGAGGCTATATGGATGTATTTAACCCCTGCCAGATATCTAAAACTCGGGAGAAGAAGCCCGCCGAAAAGGGGGCGGGGCCTATTCTCCTCAGCACACAGCGCCATTTTCCCTCACAGAAAGGCTGGTGGGAAGGCTCCCATGATCTCCCCTGCACTGCACTACAGAAACAGGGTTAAAACAGAGAGGGGGGGCACTGATTTGGCGATATGTATATATATTAAAATGCTATAAAAGGAACACTTATATAAAGGTTGTCCCTGGATAATTATAGCGTTTTGGTGTGTGCTGGCAAACTCTCCCTCTGTCTCCCCAAAGGGCTAGTGGGTCCTGTCCTCTATCAGAGCATTCCCTATGTGTGTGCTGTATGTCGGTACGTGTGTGTCGACATGTATGAGGAAAATATTGGTGAGGAGGCGGAGCAAATTGCCTGTAATGGTGATGTCACTCTCTAGGGAGTCGACACCGGAATGGATGGCTTATTTATGGAAATTACGTGACAATGTCAACACGCTGCAAGCCGGTTGACGACATGAGAGGGCCGGCGAACAAATTAGTATCTGTCCAGGCGTCTCAAACACCGTCAGGGGCTGTAAAATGCCCATTTACCTCAGTCGGTCGACACAGACCCAGACACGGACACTGATTTCAGTGTCGACGGTGAAGAAACAAACGTATTTTCTTTTAGGGCCACACGTTAAGGGCAATGAAGGAGGTGTTACATATTTCTGATACTCCAAGTACCACAAAAAAGGGTATTATGTGTGAGGTGAAAAAACTACCTGTAGTTTTTCCTGAATCAGATAAATTAAATGAAGTGTGTGATGATGCGTGGGTTTCCCCCGATAGAAAATTATTGGCGGTATACCCTTTCCCGCCAGAAGTTAAGGCGCGGTGGGAAACACCCCTCAGGGTGGATAAGGCGCTCACACGCTTATCAGAACAAGTGGCGGTACCATCTACGGATAGGGCCGTACTTAAGGAGCCAGCTGATAGGAGGCTGAAAAATATCCTAAAAAGTATACACACACATGCTGGTGTTATACTGCGACCAGCGATCGCCTCAGCCTGGATGTGCAGAGCTGAGGTGGCTTGGTCGGATTCCCTGACTAAAAATATTGATACCTTTGACAGGGACAGTATTTTATTGACTATAGAGCATTTAAAGGATGCATTTCTATATATGCGAGATGCGCAGAGGGATATTTGCACTCTGGCATCAAGAGTAAATGCGATGTCCATATCTGCAAGAAGATGTTTATGGACACGACAGTGGTCAGGTGATGCAGATTCCAAACGGCACAAAGAGGTATTGCCGTATAAAGGGGAGGAGTTATTTGGGGTCGGTCCATGGGACCTGGTGGCCAGGGCAACTGCTGGAAAATCCACCGTTTTTTACCCTAAGTCACATCTCTGCAGAAAAAGACACCGTCTTTTCAGCCTCAGTCCTTTCGTCCCTATAAGAGTCATATCTGCCCAGGGATAGAGGAAAGGGAAGAAGACTGCAGCAGGCAGCCCATTCCCAGGAACAGAAGCCCTCCACCGCTTCTACCAAGTTCTCAGCATGACGCTGGGACCGTACAGGACCCCTGGATCCTACAAGTAGTATCCAAGGGGTACAGATTGGAATGTCGAGAGGTTTCCCCCCTCGCAGGTTCCTGTAGTCTGCTGTACCAATGTCTCCCTCCGACAGGGAGGCAGTATTGAAAACAATTCACAAGCTGTATTCCCAGCAGGTGATAATAAAATTACCCCTCCGACAACAAGGAAAAGGGGTATTACTCCACACTATATGGTGGTACTGAAGGCTAGGTGAGACCTATTCTAAATCTGAAAAATTTGAACACTTGCAAGGGTTCAAATCCAGATGGAGTCACTCAGAGCAGTGATAGCAAAGAACAAGGGGACTATATGGTGTCCCGGGACATCAGGGATGCTTACCTCCATGTCCCAAAATTTGCCTTTTCTCACCAAGGGTACCTCAGGTTCGTGGTACAGAACTGTCACTATCAGTTTCAAGACGATGCCGTTGGATTGTCCAAGGCACCCCGGGTCCTTACCAAGGTAATGACCGAAAGGAGGATTCGTCTTCAAAGAAAATGGACGACCTCCTGATAAGAACAAGGTCCAGAGAACAGTTGGAGGTCGGAGTAGCACTATCTCAAGTAGTTCTACGACAGCACGGATGGATTCTAAATATTCCAAAACCGCAGTTGTTCCGACGACACGTCTGCTGGTCCTAGGGATGATTCTGGACACAGTCCAGGAAAAGGTGTTTCTCCCAGAGGAGAAAGCCAGGGAGTTATCCGAGCTAATCGGGATCCTCCTAAAACCAGGAAAAGTGTCAGTGCATCATTGCACAAGAGTCCTGGTAAAAATGGTGGCTTATTACGAAGCGCTTCCATTCGGCAGATTTCACGCAAGAACTCTTCAGTGGGATCTGCTGGACAAATGGTCCGGATCGCATCTTCAGATGCATCAGCGGATAACCCTATATCCAAGGACAAGGGTGTCTCTCCTGTGGTGATTACAGAGTGCTCATCTTCTAGAGGGCCGCAGATTCGGCATTCAGGATTGGATGCTGGTGACCACGGAGGCCAGCCTGAGAGGCTGGGGAGCAGTCACACAAGGAGTGTGATCAAGTCTGGAGAATTCTCTCCACATAAATATACTGGAGCTAAGAGCAAATTTATAATGCTCTAAGCTTAGCAAGACCTCTGCTTCAAGGTCAGCCGGTATTGATCCAGTGGGATAACATCACGGCAGTCGCCCACGTAAACAGAAAGGGCGGCACAAGAAGCAGGAGGGCAGTGGCAAAACTGCAAGGATTTTTCGCTAGGCGGAAAATCATGTGATAGCACTGTCAGCAGTGTTCATTCCGGGAGTGGACGACTGGGAAGCAGACTTCCTCAGCAGGCACGACCTCCACCCGGGAGAGTGGGAACTTCATCGGGAAGTTTTCCGCATGATTGTGAACCGTTGGGAAAGACCAAAGGTGGACATGATGGCGTCCCGCCCGAACAAAAAATGGGACAGGTATTGCGCCAGGTCACGAGACCTTCAGGCGATAGCTGTGGACGTCCTGGTAACACCGTGGGTGTAACAGTCGGTGTATGTGTTCCCTCCTCTGCTTCTCATAACCAAGGTATTGAGAATTATAAGACATAGAGGAGTAAGAACTATACTCGTGGCTCCGGATTGGCCAAGAGGGACTTGGTAACCGGAACTTCAGGAGATGCTCACAGAGGACTAATGGCCTCGGGAGCTAAGAAGGGATTTGCTTTCAGCAAGTACCATGTCTGTTCCAAGAGGAACCGTGGCATCGGCCTTTAAGAAAGGACCTGCTCCAGCAGGGACCTTGTCTGTTCCAAGACTTACCGCGACTGCGTTTGACGGCATGGCGGTTTGAACGCCGGATCCTAAGGGAAAAGGCATTCCGGAAGAGGTCATACCTACCCTGGTCAAAGCCAGGAAGGAGGTGACCGCACAACGTTATCACCACATGTGGTAAAAATATGTTGCGTGGGTGAGGCCAGGAAGGCCCCACGAAAAAATTTCAACTAGGTCGATTTCTGCACTTCCTGCAAACAGGAGTGTCTATGAGCCTCAAATTGGGGTCCATTAAGGTTCAAGTTTCGGCCCTATAGATTTTCTTCCAGAAAGAATTGGCTTCAGTTCCTGAAGTCCAGACGTTTGTCAAGGGAGTATTGCATATACAGCCCTTGTGTGCCTCCAGTGGCACCGTGGGATCTCAACGTAGTGTTGGGATTCCTCAAATCATATTGGTTTGAACCACTCAAATCTGTGGATTTGAAATATCTCACATGGAAAGTGACCATGCTGTTGGCCCTGGCCTCGGCCAGGCGATTGTCAAAATTGGCGGCTTTGTCTTACAAAAGCCCATATTTGATTTTCCATTCGGACAGGGCAGAACTGCGGACTCGTCCCCAGCTTCTTCCTAAGGTGGTGTCAGCGTTTCACCTGAAACAACCTATTGTGGTGCCTGCGGCTACTAGGGACTTGGAGGACTCCAAGTTGCTAGACGTTGTCAGGGCCCTGAAAATATATATATATATATATAATTCCAGGACGGCTGGAGTCAGAAAGTCTGACTTGCTGTTTATATTGTAGGCACCCAAAAAGCTGGGTGCTCCTGTTTCTAAGCAGACTATTGCTCGTTGGATTTGTAGTACAATTCAGCTTGCACATTCTGTGGCAGGCCTGCCACAGCCAAAATCTGTAAATGCCCATTCCACAAGGAAGGTGGGCTCATCTTGGGCGGCTGCCCGAGGGGTCTCGGCTTTACAACTTTGCCGAGCAGCTACTTGGTCAGGGGCAAACACGTTTGCAAAATTCTACAAATTAGATACCCTGGCTGAGGAGGACCTGGAGTTCTCTCATTCGGTGCTGCAGAGTCATCCGCACTCTCCCGCCCGTTTGGGAGCTTTGGTATAATCCCCATGGTCCTGACGGAGTCCCCAGCATCCACTAGGACGTTAGAGAAAATAAGATTTTACTTACCGATAAATCTATTTCTCATAGTCCGTAGTGGATGCTGGGCGCCCATCCCAAGTGCGGATTGTCTGCATTACTTGTACATAGTTATTGTTACAAAAAATCGGGTTATTATTGTTGTGAGCCATCTTTTTTAGAGGCTACTTCATTGTTATCATACTGTTAACTGGGTTCAAATCACAAGTTGTACGGTGTGATTGGTGTGGCTGGTATGAGTCTTACCCGGGATTCAAGATCCTTCCTTATTGTGTACGCTCGTCCGGGCACAGTACCTAACTGAGGCTTGGAGGAGGGTCATAGGGGGAGGAGCCAGTACACACCATGTGATCCTAAAAGCTTGCTTTTGTGCCCTGTCTCCTGCGGAGCCGCTATCCCCCATGGTCCTGACGGAGTCCCCAGCATCCACTACGGACTATGAGAAATAGATTTATCGGTAAGTAAAATCTTATTTTTTCCCTCACAGCTCCGCTGGAAGGACGCTCCCTGGCTCTCCCCTGCAGTGTACAAGCTACAGAAGGGTAAAAAAGAGTGGGGGGGCACTAAATTTAGGCGCAGTATATATAATATAAGCAGCTATAAGGGAAAAACACTCATTTATAGTGGGATCCCTGTGTTATATAGCGCTCTGGTGTGTGCTGGCATACTCTCTCTCTGTCTCCCCAAAGGGCTTTGTGGGGTCCTGTCCTCTGTCAGAGCATTCCCTGTGTGTATGCGGTGTGTCGGTACGGCTGTGTCGACATGTTTGATGAGGAGGCTTATGTGGAGGCGGAACAGATGCCGATAAATGTGATATCACCCCCTGCGGGGTCGACACCTGAGTGGATGGTGCTGTGGAAGGAATTAGGCGACAGTGTCGACTCCTTACATAAAAGGTTTGACGACATACCAAATGTGGGACAGCCGGCTTCTCAGCCTGTGCCTGCCCAGGCGTCTCAAAAGCCATCAGGGGCTCTAAAACGCCCGCTACCTCAGATGGCAGACACAGATGTCGACACGGATACTGACTCCAATGTCGACGACGATGAGACTAATGTAATTTCCAATAGGGCCACACGTTACATGATTGAGGCAATGAAAAATGTGTTGCACATTTCTGATATTACCCCGGGTACCACAAAAAAGGGTATTATGTTTGGAGAGAAAAAACTACCAGTTGTTTTTCCTCCATCTGAGGAATTAAATGAAGTGTGTGAAGAAGCGTAGGCTTCCCCTGATAAGAAACTGGTAATTTCTAAGAGGTTACTAATGGCGTACCCTTTCCCGCCAGAGGATAGGTCACGTTGGGAAACATCCCCTAGGGTGGATAAAGCGCTCACACGCTTGTCAAAGAAGGTGGCACTACCGTCTCCGGAAACGGCCGCCCTGAAGGAATCTGCTGATAGAAAGCAGGAGGCTATCCTGAAGTCTATATATACACACACAGGTGTTATACTGAGACCAGCTATTGCTTCAGCATGGATGTGCAGTGCTGCAGCTGCGTGGTCAGATTCCCTGTCAGAAAATATTGATACCCTAGACAGGGACACTATATTGCTAACCGTAGAGCATATTAAAGACGCACTTTTCTACATGAGGGATGCACAGAGGGATATTTGCCGGCTGGCATCTAAAATAAGTGCAATGTCCATTTCTGCCAGGAGAGGGTTATGGACTCGGCAGTGGACAGGAGATGCAGATTCAAAAAGGCACATGGAAGTTTTGCCTTATAAGGGTGAGGAGTTGTTCGGGGATGGTCTCTCGGACCTCGTTTCCACAGCAACGGCTGGGAAGTCTACATTTTTACCCCATGTTCCCTCACAGCCAAAGAAAGCACCGTATAATCAGGTACAGTCCTTTCGGCCCAATAAGGGCAGGCGGGTTAGGGGTGCGTCCTTTCTGCCCAGAGGCAGAGGTAGAGGGAAAAAGCTGCAGCATACAGCCAGTTCCCAGGAGCAAAAGTCCTCCCCCGCTTCCTCTAAGTCCACAGCATGATGCTGGGGCTCCACAGGCGGAGCCAGGTACGGTGGGGGCCCGTCTCAAAAATTTCAGCAATCAGTGGGCTCGCTCACGGGTGGATCCCTGGATCTTTCAAGTAGTATCTCAGGGGTACAAGCTGGAATTCGAGACGTCTCCCCCCCGCCGTTTCCTCAAATCTGCCTTACCAACAACCCTCTCAGGCAGGGAGGCAGTGTTACAGGCAATTCACAAGCTGTATTCACAGCAGGTGATAGTAAAGGTGCCCCTACTTCAACAAGGACGGGGTTACTATTCCACAATGTTTGTGGTACCGAAACCGGATGGTTCGGTGAGACCCATTTTAAATTTGAAATCCTTGAACACGTATATAAAAAAATTCAAGTTCAAGATGGAATCGCTCAGGGCGGTTATTGCAAGCCTGGACGAGGGGGATTACATGGTATCACTGGACATCAAGGATGCTTACTTGCATGTCCCCATTTACCATCCTCACCAGGAGTACCTCAGATTTGTGGTACAGGATTGTCATTACCAATTCCAGACGTTGCCGTTCGGTCTATCCACGGCTCCGAGGGTCTTTACCAAGGTAATGGCCGAAATGATGATACTCCTTCGAAAGAAGGGAGTTTTAATTATCCCGTACTTGGACGATCTCCTGATAAAGGCGAAGTCCAGGGAGCAGTTGTTGGTCTGGGTAGCACTATCTCGGGAGGTGCTACAACAGCACGGCTGGATTCTAAATATTCCAAAGTCACAGCTGATCCCTACGACACGTCTACTGTTCCTGGGGATGGTTCTGGACACAGAACAGAAAAAAGTTTCTCCCGGAGGAGAAGGCCAAGGAGCTGTCATCTCTAGTCAGAGGCCTCCTAAAACCAAAACAGGTGTCGGTGCATCACTGCACGCGGATCCTGGGAAAGATGGTAGCTTCCTACGAAGCAATTCCATTCGGCAGGTTCCATGCAAGAACCTTTCAGTGGGACCTGTTGGACAAGTGGTCCGGATCGCATCTTCAGATGCATCGGCTGATAACCCTGTCTCCAAGGACCAGGGTGTCTCTGCTGTGGAGGCTGCAGAGTGCTCATCTTCAAGAGGGCCGCAGATTCGGCATACAGGACTGGGTCCTGGTGACCACGGATGCCAGCCTTCGAGGCTGGGGGGCAGTCACACAGGGAAGAAACTTCCAAGGACTATGGTCAAGTCAGGGGACTTCCCTGCACATAAATATTCTGGAACTGAGGGCCATTTACAATGCCCTAAGTCAGGCAAAACCCCTGCTTCAAAACCAGCCGGTACTGATCCAGTCAGACAACATCACGGCGGTCGCCCATGTAAACCGACAGGGCGGCACGAGAAGCAGGACGGCGATGGCAGAAGCCACAAGGATTCTCCGATGGGCGGAAAATCACGTGTTAGCACTGTCAGCAGTGTTCATTCCGGGAGTGGACAACTGGGAAGCAGATTTCCTCAGCAGGCACGACCTCCACCCGGGAGAGTGGGGACTTCATCCAGAAGTCTTCCAACTGATTGTAAACCGTTGGGAAAGGCCACAGGTGGACATGATGGCGTCCCGCCTAAACAAAAAGCTAGAAAAGATATTGCGCCAGGTCAAGAGACCCGCAGGCGATAGCTGTGGACGCTCTAGTGACACCGTGGGTGTACCGGTTGGTTTATGTGTTCCCTCCTCTTCCTCTCATACCAAAGGTACTGAGGATAATAAGGAGAAGAGGAGTAAGAACTATACTCATTGTTCCGGATTGGCCAAGAAGAGCTTGGTACACGGAACTTCAAGAAATGATATCAGAGGACCCATGGCCTCTGCCGCTCAGACAGGACCTGCTTCAGCAGGGGCCCTGTCTGTTCCAAGACTTACCACGGCTGCGTTTGACGGCATGGCGGTTGAACACCGGATCCTGAAGGAAAAGGGCATTCCGGAGGAAGTCATTCCTACGCTGATTAAAGCTAGGAAAGAAGTAACTGCAAACCATTATCACTGCATATGGCGAAAATATGTTGCGTGGTGTGAGGCCAGGAAGGCCCCAACGGAAGAATTTCAGCTGGGCCGTTTCCTGCACTTTCTACAGTCAGGGGTGACTATGGGCCTAAAATTGGGTTCCATTAAGGTCCAGATTTCGGCTCTATCGATTTTCTTCCAGAGAGAACTGGCTTCACTACCTGAAGTTCAAACTTTTGTTAAGGGAGTGCTGCATATTCAGCCCCCTTTTGTGCCTCCAGTGGCACCTTGGGATCTCAACGTGGTGTTGGATTTCCTAAAGTCACATTGGTTTGAGCCACTTAAAACCGTGGAATTGAAATATCTCACGTGGAAAGTGGTCATGTTGTTGGCCTTGGCTTCGGCCAGGCGTGTATCAGAATTGGCGGCTTTTGTCATGTAAAAGCCCTTATCTGATTTTCCATATGGATAGGGCAGAATTGAGGACTCGTCCCCAATTTCTCCCTAAGGTGGTATCAGCCTTTCATCTGAACCAACCTATCGTGGTGCCTGCGGCTACTAAAGACTTGGAGGCTTCCAAGTTGTTGGACGTAGTCAGGGCCCTGAAAATTTATGTTTCCAGGACAGCTGGAGTCAGAAAGACTGACTCACTATTTATCCTGTATGCGCCCAACAAGTTGGGTGCACCTGCTTCAAAGCAGACTATTGCTCGCTGGATCTGTAGTACGATTCAGCTTGCACATTCTGCGGCTGGACTGCCGCATCCTAAATCAGTGAAAGCCCATTCCACGAGGAAGGTGGGCTCTTCTTGGGCGGCTGCCCGAGGGGTCTCGGCTCTACAACTTTGCCGAGCAGCTACTTGGTCGGGGTCAAACACATTTGCTAAATTCTACAAGTTTGACACCCTGGCTGAGGAGGACCTAGAGTTTGCCCATTCGGTGCTGCAGAGTCATCCGCGCTCTCCCGCCCGTTTGGGAGCTTTGGTATAATCCCCATGGTCCTTACGGAGTCCCAGCATCCACTTAGGACGTCAGAGAAAATAAGAATTTACTCACCGGTAATTCTATTTCTCGTAGTCCGTAGTGGATGCTGGGCGCCCATCCCAAGTGCGGATTGTCTGCAATACTTGTATATAGTTATTGTTTAACTAAAGGGTTATTGTTGAGCCATCTGTTGAGAGGCTCAGTTATATTTCATACTGTTAACTGGGTATAGTATCACGAGTTATACGGTGTGATTGGTGTGGCTGGTATGAGTCTTACCCGGGATTCAAAATCCTTCCTTTTTGTGTCAGCTCTTCCGGGCACAGTATCCTAACTGAGGTCTGGAGGAGGGTCATAGTGGGAGGAGCCAGTGCACACCAGTAGTCTAAAGCTTTCTTTTAGTTGTGCCCAGTCTCCTGCGGAGCCGCTATTCCCCATGGTCCTTACGGAGTCCCAGCATCCACTACGGACTACGAGAAATAGAATTACCGGTGACTAAATTCTTATTTTTTTAGGTGTGGCCAGGAGAGGGACCTCCTGGGCCCAGCTGAGCAGTTCCTCCAGTCATTCTGAGTAAGGGCTGCGACCATTGAGATGCGACACTCAGATCGCAGATGCTGGCGGGTGGCGTCTTTCACACAGACACCTCCTGTGGTAGCATATTATTTGTACGGTAAGCCGCTTCCCTGCGGCTGTGCAATACCGTGCAACTATGAATCAGGCCCAGTGTTGTAAGCCCATAACGCAGGTGTCATGTTCAAGACAAAAACACCTAGTGAGTTAACCACTATTCCATGACTGGAACATCACCAGGGTTAGGCCCTTTCTTTACTTTGACACCACCAAAACACCCTTAGCATCTCCCACCTCAGATACTACAACCTTCTTCGTTCTAATCTCCCCCTCACCTGGTTTAAAGCTGCTTTCAGCTCTGCTTCTACCTCCCTACTCTGTCACTCCCTCTTCCGGATCTCAGTCCGCTTCCGAATTCATTTGTTATGGTGCCCATACACTTGTGAGATAATCGGTGCTAACCTTCGATTTCGACCTCATCTGTGAGAGAAATCGGGGAATTGTATGCACATTTTCGGTACCTTGCGACGCGATGTGCGGGCACGCCGGTCGAATCTCGCGTCTCAAGATAGTATATGCTGCACTTAATATTTATCGAATCGCAGTGCGATTGCATGTGTTTTAAAAACACATGCTATATATCGCACTGTGATGTGCGATGGGCACCCGCCCGGAGCGGACGGAGGCCACTCCCACTCGGCGGTGACGTGCGTATCCAGTAATTACCATGCGATCTATCGCATGATCGCATGTTAACCACTTTGGCAGTTTAGGTGCGATTTCATTGCACCTGAACTGCCGGTGCGATGCCCCGCGATGTTGCGTTGCGGTGCATCGCACAAGTGTGTGGGCACCATAACTCCTAACCCTGTTTTTCCCTATACCTCCAGACTCATCCCCCTGTCACTCTCCAGTCAGCCGGTAACTGCTGCCCCTCCTCCCTTACCTCCAAGACATCTTCCGTGCTGCCCCTAAATTGTGGAACACCCTCCAGACTCTCCTCTGACCTCCATTGCCTCAAACCCTCATTCCCACCTCGCTAGTTCCCTCAAGCACTCCGGTCCACTCCTCACTACAGACCACTGTGCTGTGCTTTGCAGGGTTACTCAGGCACATACTGTGTGAACAATATCCCACTCAAATTCATATAAATGCTAATAATTATATTTGGTGCGATCACTTCAGACTAATCAATTCCTGATTTGACATCACAATCACGCCCTGCGTTCGCCCAGCCACGCCTGCATTTTTCCTGGCACGCCTGCGTTTTTCCGAACACTCCCTGAAAACGATCAGTTGACACCCAGAAACGCCCTCTTCCTGTCAATCACTCTGCGGCGAGCAGTGCGACTGAAATGCTTCGCTGACCTTGGGTGAAACTACATAGTTCGCTGTAATAGTACGATGCGCATTGCGCCGCATGCGCAGAAGTGCCGAATTTTTGCCTCAACGCTGCGCGGCGACCGAAAGCAGCTAGCGATCAACTCGGAATGACCCCCATAATCCCCAATTACTTGAAGGTAAAGGGGGTGATAACTATTCAAGAAACAATTCATTTAAGAAATCCATTGCAAAATAATTAATCTAAAATCATAATTACATTATAGCATGTAATCATTTAATTAGAGAGTTTACAGCAGCACAGAATATATCAGGAGATTAGTGATGTGTTAGTGAAGACATTGAGCGGGATGTACTAAAGTCGAAAATGTGTCCAAAACTCAGAAAATCCTGTTTTCTGAATATTGGCCGCTTCCATATGTACTAAGATCCAGAATGCGATCCATGTGACGTCACCTTATTGAGGGATACATTATGCTGGTATGTACCTGATAAGTGGCTGGATGTATTACATCACAGATACAATGCTTAGTACATCCCACCTATTATGTGACAAAGGGAATGGATTCAGCAGGACAGAGTTATATAGTGGGAGAAGAAGGGCCCCCCAGCAGTACAGAGTATATCAGGAGATGAGTGATGTGTCAGTGAGGACAGGGCTGCATGTGACAGGGGCAGTGACATGATATGAGGAGGGGAATGGAGGCAGCAGGAAGCCACAGACTGAGAGTTATATAGTGGGAGGAGCAGAGTACACCAGCAGCACAGAGTATATCAGGAGATGAGTGATGTGTCAGTGAGGACAGGGCTGCATGTGACAGGGGCAGTGACATGATGTGAGGAGGGGAATGGAGGCAGCAGGAAGCCACAGGCTGTGAGTTATATAGTGGAAGGAGCAGAGTCCCAGCAGCACAGAGTATATCAGGAGATGAGTGATGTGTCAGTGAGGACAGGGCTGCATGTGACAGGGGCAATTACATGATGTGAGGAGGGGAATGGAGGCAGCAGGAAGCCACAGACTGAGAGTTATATAGTGGGAGGAGCAGGGTCCCCCAGCAGCACAGAGTATATCAGGAGATGAGTGATGTCAGTGAGGACAGGGCTGCATGTGACAGGGGCAATGACATGATGTGAGGAGGGAATGGAGGCAACAGGAAGCCACAGACTGAGAGTTATATAGTGGGAGGAGTAAAGTACACCAGCAGCACAGAGTATATCAGGAGATGAGTGATGTCAGTGAGGACAGGGCTGCATGTGACAGGGGCAGTGACATGATGTGAGGAGGGGAATGGAGGCAGCAGGAAGCCACAGACTGAGAGTTATATAGTGGGAGGAGCAGGGTCCCCAGCAGCACAGAGTATATCAGGAGATGACAGGTGTGTCAGTGAGGACAGGGCTGCATGTGACAGGGGCAGTGACATGATGTGAGGAGGGGAATAGAGGCAGCAGGAAGACACAGACTGGGAGTTATATAGTAGAAGGAGCAGAGTACACCAGCAGCACAGAGTATATCAGGAGATGAGTGATGTGTCAGTGAGGACAGGGCTGCATGTGACAGGGGCAGTGACATGATGTGAGGAGGGGAATGGAGGCAGCAGGAAGCCACAGACTGAGAGTTATATAATGGGAGGAGCAGGGTCCCCCAGCAGCACAGAGTATATCAGGAGATGAGTGATGTGTCAGTGAGGACAGGGCTGCATGTGACAGGGGTAGTGACATGATGTGAGGAGGGGAATGGAGGCAGCAGGAAGCCACAGACTGAGAGTTATATAGTGGGAGGAGCAGAGTACACCAGCAGCACAGAGTATATTAGGAGATGCGTGAGGTGTCAGTGAGGACAGGGCTGCATGTGACAGGGGCAGTGACATGATGTGAGGAGCGGAATGTAGGCAGCAGGAAGCCACAGGCTGAGAGTTATATAGTGGAAGGAGCAGAGTCCCAGCAGCACAGAGTATATCAGGAGATGAGTGATGTATCAGTGAGGACAGGGCTGCATGTGACAGGGGCAATTACATGATGTGAGGAGGGGAATGGAGGCAGCAGGAAGCCACAGACTGAGAGTTATATAGTGGGAGGAGCAGGGTCCCCCAGCAGCACAGAGTATATCAGGAGATGAGTGATGTCAGTGAGGACAGGGCTGCATGTGACAGGGGCAATGACATGATGTGAGGAGGGAATGGAGGCAACAGGAAGCCACAGACTGAGAGTTATATAGTGGGAGGAGTAGAGTACACCAGCAGCACAGAGTATATCAGGAGATGAGTGATGTCAGTGAGGACAGGGCTGCATGTGACAGGGGCAGTGACATGATGGGAAGAGGGGAATGGAGGCAGCAGGAAGCCACAGACTCAGAGTTATATAGTGGGAGGAGTAAAGTACACCAGCAGCACAGAGTATATCAGGAGATGATTGATGTGTCAGTGGGGACAAGGCTGCATGTGACAGGGGCAGTGACATGATGTGAGGAGGGGAATGGAGGCAGCATGAAGCCACAGACTGCTCTTTCCACTATATAACTCTCAGGGGTTACATAAATAATAGGAATGGGTCGAATCCCACTACAAAGGGTAAAGATTATGAACATTATATAGAGGTAGAGTATACCAAAGTTATAATTAGATATATTAACAATGTACGCTCTAGGGAAGAGTACTGCCCATATCATAAGCTGCTTATTTCCGGTTCTGTCAGCACAGTGTCTGCATTTCTTATTTCTGCTAGTTACCGCACACGAGAGGTCATTCCGAGTTGTTCGCTCGCAAGGCGATTTTAGCAGAGTTGCTCACGCTAAGCCGCCGCCTACTGGGAGTGAATCTTAGCATCTTAAAATTGCGAACGATGTATTCGCAATATTGCGATTACACACCTCGTAGCAGTTTCTGAGTAGCTTCAGACTTACTCGGCATCTGCGATCAGTTCAGTGCTTGTCGTTCCTGGTTTGACGTCACAAACACTCCCAGCGTTCGCCCAGACACTCCTCCGTTTCTCCGGCCACTCCTGCGTTTTTTCCGGAAACGGTAGCGTTTTTTCCCACACGCCCATAAAACGGCCTGTTTCCGCCCAGTAACACCCATTTCCTGTCAATCACATTACGATCGCCAGAACGATGAAAAAGCCGTGAGTAAAATTACTAAGTGCATAGCAAATTTACTTGGCGCAGTCGCAGTGCGGACATTACGCATGCGCATTAAGCGGAAAATCGCTGCGATGCGAAGATTTTTACCGAGCGAACAACTCGGAATGAGGGCCACAGTTTTTGAAGAAACTCGTCAGGGAGGATGTTCCAAATGTCTTGGAGAACTAACCTTCTGTGGATGTAAGCTTGCTCAAATCCTTCTGTCTCTTCATGTAATCCCAGACAGACTCGATGATGTTGAGATCAGGGCTCCGTGGGGACCATATCATCACTTCCAGGACTCCTTGTTCTTCTTTACACTGAAAATAGTTCTTAATGCTATTGGCTGCATGTTTCGGGTGGAGGCATTCATTTTGCCGGCTGTCAGGATACCGATGCCGGAATGCCGCCACCCTGTAAAATACCGGTGGTCGGAATCCCCACTTGAGTGGTGATCTACGCCACCACCCGAGGGGAAATATAACCCTGTGTCGACCGAAGGTCGCCACCAGGCCCGGAGAGTTGCGAGCCCACGAGGGCACACATTGCACTCGGTATTCCGGCTGTCGAGATCCTGGCGTCTATCTCCTTACTGCCGGGATCCCGACCGCCGGCATATCATATGTTACCATATATCCTCCTCACCCTTATATCTATGTCGCCATGGTTCCTGTGTCACATACTGCAGTCCCCAGCCTGGATCAAGCAGGGAACACAATGTGCCTCCTCCTTCTGCCCTCTTCCCTCTTTACTGACCTGCTGGAGTCTCTCTAGTAATGAGTTTCTTCTTTGTTTATGGCTCCTTAGAGTTATCATGCTGGCATACGCCAGTGCCCGCAGTGTGATAACGGGCATGTCAGTTGCACTGTGAGCTTGGTATAGCTATGCCTGTAGTGTGTTTTCTGGCCAGCACCACTGGGAATAGGACTACATTCCAGCAACCCACAGTAATGAGATCTGTTTCATACCTGCTGTTATTTATGTGTAATAAAACCCTCTGACGCAGTTGTTGACTTCAGCAAGTGTTCTGTTGGCTGAGAGTGGCAGATTTCCCTGGGTCTGTGTCAGATCAGATCATTGTTTACCCGTCTCACGCTGCATTTCCCTCTGTAACACCGAGATGTATACGTAATATTCAGATCCGACTCACTTCATGTATCCTGTGCAGAGCCTTATGCGGAGGATAAATGTTATCTCCAGTTTTACATATAACTGTGTATTCTTTACTTTGACATTTCTATTCATCCTGAAAGGAATACGAGTACAATATAATCACATAAACCTGTGTAAATATATTCACTATCTATCTATCTATCTATCTATCTATCTATCTATCTATCTATCTATCTATCTATCTATCTCAATAGCAGCAGCACATCCCCGCCTCACTGACCGCAGCCCATCCCCTCCTCACTGACAGCAGCACATCCCCGCCTCACTGACAGCAACACATCCCCGCCTCACTGACAACAGCCCATCCCCTCCTCACTGACAGCAGTGCATCCCCGCCTCACTGACAGCAGCACATCCCCGCCTCACTGACAGCAGCACATCCCTGCCTCACTGACAGCAGCGCATCCCCTCCTCACTGACAGCAGCACATCCCTGCCTCACTGACAGCAGCGCATCCCCTCCTCACTGACAGCAGCACATCACGACCTCACTGACAGCAGCCCATCCCCGCCTCACTGCCAGCAGCCCATCCCCGCCTCACTGACAGCAGCGCATCCCCGCCTCACTGCCAGCAGCCCATCTTCGCCTCACTGACTGCGGCACATCCCCTCCTCCATGACAGCAGCCCATCCCCGCCTCACTGACAGCAGCCCATCCCCGCCTCACTGACAGCAGCGCATCCCCTCCTCACTGACAGCAGCGCATCCTCGCCTCACTGACAGCAGCGCATCCCCGCCTCACTGACAGCAGCGCATCCCCACCTCACTGACAGCAGCGCATCCCCGCCTCACTGACAGCAGCCCATCCCCGCCTCACTGACAGCAGCGCGCATCCCCGCCTCACTGACAGCAGCGCATCCCCACATCACTGACCGGAGCACATCCCCGCCTCACTGACAGCAACCATTATCCCCCCTCCTCCTCTGACAGCAACACATCCCCCCACCTCACTGACAGCAACCATTATCCCCCCTCCTCCTCTGACAGCAGCACATCCCCGCCGCACTGACAGCAGCACATCCCCGCCTCACTGACAGCAGCGCATCACTGCCTCACTGACAGCAGCACATCCCTGCCTCACTGACAGCAGCACATCCCCGCCTCACTGACAGCAGCGCATCCCCTCCTCACTGACAGCAGCACATCCCCGCCTTACTGACAGCAGCACATCCCCACCACACTGACAGCAGCACATCCCCGCCTCACTGACAGCAGTACATCCCCGCATCACTGACAGCAGCACATCCCCCCTCATTGACAGCAGCACATACCCGCCTCACTGACAGCAGCACATCCCCACCTCACTGACAGCAGCACATCCCTGCCTCACTGACAGCAGCACATCCCCCCGCCTCACTGACAGCAGCACATCCCCGCCTCACTGACAGCAGCACATCCCTGCCTCACTGACAGCAGCACATCCCCGCCTCACTGACAGCAGCGCATCCCCTCCTCACTGACAGCAGCACATCCCCGCCTTACTGACAGCAGCACATCCCCACCACACTGACAGCAGCACATCCCCGCCTCACTGACAGCAGTACATCCCCGCATCACTGACAGCAGCACATCCCCCCTCATTGACAGCAGCACATACCCGCCTCACTGACAGCAGCACATCCCCACCTCACTGACAGCAGCACATCCCCGCCTCACTGACAGCAGCACATCCCCGCCTCACTGACAGCAGCACATCCCCGCCACACTGACAGCAGCACATCCCCGCCTCACTGACAGCAGCACATCCCCGCCTCACTGCCAGCAACCCTTACCACCACCCCTCTGGCAGCGGCACATCCACGCCTCACTGACAGCAGCACATCCCCGCCTCACTGACAGCAGCACATCCCCGCCACACTGACAGCAGCACATCCCCGCCTCACTGACAGCAACCCTTACCACCCCCCCTTGGCAGCGCACATCCACGCCTGACTGACAGAAACCATTATCCCCCCTCCTCCTCTGACAGCAGCACATCCCTGCCTCACTGACAGCAGCACATCCCTCCTCGCTGACAGCAGCACATCCCTCCTTGCTGACAGCAACACCTCACGCCTCACTGACAGCAGCACATCCCCTCCTCACTGACAGCAGCACATCCTTGCCTCACTGACAGCAGCACATCCCGCCTCACTGCCAGCAACCCTTACCACCACCCCTCTGGCAGCGGCACATCCACGCCTCACTGACAGCAGCACATCCCCGCCTCACTGACAGCAGCACATCCCCGCCACACTGACAGCAGCACATCCCCGCCTCACTGACAGCAACCCTTACCACCCCCCCTTGGCAGCGCACATCCACGCCTGACTGACAGAAACCATTATCCCCCCTCCTCCTCTGACAGCAGCACATCCCTGCCTCACTGACAGCAGCACATCCCTCCTCGCTGACAGCAGCACATCCCTCCTTGCTGACAGCAACACCTCACGCCTCACTGACAGCAGCACATCCCCTCCTCACTGACAGCAGCACATCCTTGCCTCACTGACAGCAGCACATCCCGCCTCACTGACAGCAGCACATCCCCTCCTCACTGACAGCAGCACATCCCGCCTCACTGACAGCAGCACATCCCCTCCTCACTGACAGCAGCACATCCCCCCGCCTCACTGACAGCAGCACATCCCCTCCTCACTGACAGCAGCACATCCCTGCCTCACTGACAGAAAAATGTCATCTAAATTATTCACTTACACTGTTATCCAGTTAAATGTATATTCTTTAAAAATAATTCAAATGAAACAGCCTATACTGAACTATTTTTCCTCCTATTTTGTACCTAATTCACCCTATTTTGTCACAACAGGGACCATTTTATAAGATAGATATAGCACTCTTGGGTGTGCGGTCAACCTCCTATATACGCACGCCTTGGGTGGCATATCTATTACATATATATTTTCATAGTAATTGCAGCTGTTAAAATGTACTCTGACCACGAATTGTAAACAGTTCCTCCCACTTCATGTACTGGTATTATATCATATCTCCTATGTAATAGCCCAGATCTGTCACTCTGTGACTGTGTGGATAATGCTGGGCGTGGCTAGGAGCTCTCATTGGGTTAGCAGCAGGTCTATCACAACCAGTCCACAGCTGATTGGGCGAGAAACGCCCTCGCACACAGGTTACATCCAATGGGAGGGTCTGCCTTTTGGCTGCTGTGTGTTTCCAGAGCAGGATTAACAATGGGACTGATGGAGCTGCAGCTCCAGCCCCACACCCCAAAATAGGCCTACTGCAGCAACATACCCTCCAACAATTTACACATAAAAATCGCTACAAATTCGGAAAGGGGGCGTGGTCACGGGTAAAGTGCCGTGTTCATGCGCCCTTTCCTATACTTTCAAAGGTTTGGAGAGCCAAAAATTGGTACAGACCATAAAAAAAGGGACTGTACCTGCCAAAAAGGTGCAGCTGGAGGGTATGCCACTGCATCTGCAGCAAGTCTCTGCGCTGTAGCTAGGGAAAAAACATCCTTTTACTGCAGCGTCCTATGGGGGTCATTTAGACCCATTTGCACGCTGCACTTTTTTGCAGCCGTGCGAACGGGTCAGAACTGCGCAAGCAGCAATATTCAGGCGCGTTGCTGCCTGGCGACGGCCGTCGCCGGGCAGCGACGAGAATAACGAAGAAAGTGTTCACAGTGGCGAACGCAAGCAGATTGACAGGAAGAGGCCGGCCGGAGGCGTCAACTGACCGTTATCATGGAGTGTCCATCCAAACACAGGCGTGCCCAGCCGTTTCCAGGGAGGGATCCTGACGTCAGCTCCGTCCTGGATGATCGCAGCGGGTGAGTAAGTCCTGAGCTGTGCAGAGACTGCAAAAACTTTTGTTTGTGCAGCTCTCTGCAGAAGCGTTTGCAGCCCTGCACAGCGATTCCCCCCTCCCCTGTAGGCGGCGACTACCTGATCGCAGCACTGCTAAAAGTAGCCTGCTAGCGATCAGATCGGAATGACCCCCTATGTCCTGCTGCCAGTCCACCTGCCCCCTCCGGCATCAACAATCGCCCATTTCCTAGCCGCAGAGCAGGTGGAACAAAAGCTGCTGCGGCCACTGGCATAGATGTGTATGAAAGCGGCGCAGCGGAAGGCTTTCATAGCCCTCCCTGCGCCTCATACTCTCTGAGCCCCAGAGCCTCCTCTGCGTGTGATGTCACAGAAGTGCCTCCCCGCCACAGCCGCGTCCAGATCCCCAGAGGACCTGATTCCGCAACACAGCACCTGGGCTGCCGGCCTGGAAGCCCCGAGATGGCTAATGTAACGGATAGAGTGGGTGATATTGTGGAGGGTAATGTCTGGATGCTGAATCAATGTAAAAGGTGACAGTGCAGTGTCACTCACACTGCACAGCACTCTAACCTTTTACATTGATTTAGCGAGTCAGTCAGTTCTGCCAGCCAGTCACTATTGTTAGCACCAGTGTCCCAACGCGCCGCATTACAGGGAAGTAGACGCACTAAATAAACTACAGCTCCCAGCAGCCCTTAGCGCCAAAGCATTCCGGAGCTAAGGGCTGCTGGGAGCTGTAGTTTATTGAGTGCATCTTCTTCCCTGTAATGCGGCGCGTTGGGACACCGGCGCTAACAATAGCGACTGGCTGCTGTGCGAGTCTCCGGGAGAGCCACTGCCAAAGGGAGAACAGCAGCTTAGCTGCTTCCAGGAGGAGAAGCATTACCCACCCCTCCCCCACTCTCAATACCTCCGGGCCCCATCAGCGGCACCCCCACACCCACCCCTCCACCACCCGCGGTGGCTCCGGACCCCCTCTCCCACCCGCAGCACCCCCACACCCACCCGCGACACTCCCGCAACCGCTCCACCCCCACCCGCGGTGGCTCCGGGCCCCCACCCACGCACCAGCCTCTCCCTCACCCGCGGCACCACCGCAACCGCCCCTCCCCCACCCATGGCACCCCTGGTCCCCATACGCGGTACCCCTGGACCCCCTCCCCCATCTGCGCAACCCTGCACCCGCCACTCCCCCAACCACAGCACCTACTAGGTGTTTCATCAGGCCCTGCGTGCGCTGTTCGCGCCATTGCATGGGGCTTCGACCCCCTAACCATCACATGCCCTTTGTCCATGCAATATTTAACCACTCACACAATTATGATTGGAGGTAATACTCCATATAATACAAATATTGCATGCCACAAAGGGCCTGCAAGGGTTAAGGGGGTGTAGCTCCTTACGACGGAGTGAAGAGCGCCCGTAGGGCGCGATGAATTACCTAGTATTAATATGTCAGATATTTTTCAATAATTGCTTTTGTAAATGGGTCAGTAATAAATGTCTGTAGAAGTTGGTACTGTTAAATCAAATTAGCTTATTTTCAGAAATTTAGTAAAATAATTCTAGTAATTAGTAACCCCTTCCCTATAATCACGGCGGGAGACCCACACACGCAATCATTTTACACTTTTTATTCAAATAATCCTTTCTAGGCTCTCCTTTAGGATGAAAGTGCACAATTCCAACTGTTCTACATATATATCTTACTATACAGAACATGCAGTGGGCGCAATGTGATCTACATATGATTATCTTACTATACAGAACATGCAGTGGACGCAATGTGATGTACATATGATTATCTTACTATACAGAACATGCAGTGGACGCAATGTGATGTACATATGATTATCTTACTATACAGAACATGCAGTGCACGCAATGTGATCTACATATGATTATCTTACTATACAGAACATGCAGTGGACGCAATGTGATCTACATATGATTATCTTACTATACAGAACATGCAGTGGACGCAATGTGATCTACATATGATTATCTTACTATACAGAACATGCAGTGGACGCAATGTGATCTACATATGATTGTCTTACTATACAGAACATGCAGTGCACGCAATGTGATCTACATATGATTATCTTACTGTACAGAACATGCAGTGGACGCAATGTGATCTACATATGATTATCTTACTATACAGAACATGCAGTGGGCGCAATGTGATCTACATATGATTATCTTACTGTACAGAACATGCAGTGGACGCAATGTGATCTACATATGATTATCTTACTGTACAGAACATGCAGTGGACGCAATGTGATCTACATATGATTATCTTACTGTACAGAACATGCAGTGGACGCAATGTGATCTACATATGATTATCTTACTATACAGAACATGCAGTGGACGCAATGTGATCTACATATGATTGTCTTACTGTACAGAACATGCAGTGCACGCAATGTGATCTACATATGATTATCTTACTATACAGAACATGCAGTGGGCGCAATGTGATCTACATATGATTATCTTACTATACAGAACATGCAGTGGGCGCATTGTGATCTACATATGATTATCTTACTGTACAGAACATGCAGTGGGCGCAATGTGATCTACATATGATTATCTTACTATACAGAACATGCAGTGGGCGCATTGTGATCTACATATGATTATCTTACTGTACAGAACATGCAGTGGGCGCAATGTGATCTACATATGATTATCTTACTATACAGAACATGCAGTGGACGCAATGTGATCTACATATGATTATCTTACTATACAGAACATTCAGTGGACGCAATGTGATCTACATATGATTGTCTTACTATACAGAACATGCAGTGGACGCAATGTGATCTACATATGATTATCTTACTATACAGAACATGCAGTGGACGCAATGTGATCTACATATGATTGTCTTACTATACAGAACATGCAGTGGACGCAATGTGATCTACATATGATTGTCTTACTATACAGAACATGCAGTGGACGCAATGTGATCTACATATGATTATCTTACTATACAGAACATGCAGTGGACGCAATGTGATCTACATATGATTATCTTACTATACAGAACATGCAGTGGACGCAATGTGATGTACATATGATTATCTTATTATACAGAACATGCAGTGGACGCAATGTGATCTACATATGATTGTCTTACTATACAGAACATGCAGTGGACGCAATGTGATCTACATATGATTATCTTACTATACAGAACATGCAGTGGACGCAATGATCTACATATGATTATCTTACTATACAGAACATGCAGTGGGCGCAATGTGATCTACATATGATTCTCTTACTATACAGAACATGCAGTGGACGCAATGTGATCTACATATGATTGTCTTACTATACAGAACATGCAGTGGACGCAATGTGATCTACATATGATTATCTTACTATACAGAACATGCAGTGGACGCAATGTGATCTACATATGATTGTCTTACTATACAGAACATGCAGTGGACGCAATGATCTACATATGATTATCTTACTATACAGAACATGCAGTGGGCGCAATGTGATCTACATATGATTATCTTACTATACAGAACATGCAGTGGGCGCAATGTGATCTACGTATGATTATCTTACTATACAGAACATGCAGTGGGCGCAATGTGATCTACGTATGATTATCTTACTATACAGAACATGCAGTGGGCGCTTTGTGATTTACATATGATTATCTTACTATACAGAACATGCAGTGGACGCAATGTGATCTACATATGATTATCTTACTTTCTCTATCGTCCTAGTGGATGCTGGGGTTCCTGAAAGGACCATGGGGAATAGCGGCTCCGCAGGAGACAGGGCACAAAAAGTAAAGCTTTAGGATCAGGTGGTGTGCACTGGCTCCTCCCCCTATGACCCTCCTCCAAGCCTCAGTTAGATTTTTGTGCCCGGCCGAGAAGGGTGCAATCTAGGTGGCTCTCCTAAAGAGCTGCTTAGAAAAGTTTAGCTTAGGTTTTTTATTTTACAGTGAGTCCTGCTGGCAACAGGATCACTGCAACGAGGGACTTAGGGGAGAAGAAGTGAACTCACCTGCGTGCAGGATGGATTGGCTTCTTGGCTACTGGACATTAGCTCCAGAGGGACGATCACAGGTACAGCCTGGATGGTCACCGGAGCCTCGCCGCCGGCCCCCTTGCAGATGCTGAAACGAGAAGAGGTCCAGAATCGGCGGCAGAAGACTCCTCAGTCTTCTTAAGGTAGCGCACAGCACTGCAGCTGTGCGCCATTTTCCTCTCAGCACACTTCACACGGCAGTCACTGAGGGTGCAGGGCGCTGGGAGGGGGGCGCCCTGGGAGGCAAATGAAAACCTTTTTTGGCTAAAAATACCTCACATATACCCTCCGGGGGCTATATGGAGATATTTAACCCCTGCCAGAATCCGTTAAGAGCGGGAGACGAGGCCGCCGAAAAAGGGGCGGGGCCTATCTCCTCAGCACACAGCGCCATTTTCCCTCACAGAAAGGCTGGAGGGAAGGCTCCCAGGCTCTCCCCTGCACTGCACTACAGAAACAGGGTTAAAACAGAGAGGGGGGGCACTAATTTGGCGTTAGAAATATATAAAAAAGATGCTATAAGGGAAAACACTTATATAAGGTTGTCCCTATATAATTATAGCGTTTTTGGTGTGTGCTGGCAAACTCTCCCTCTGTCTCTCCAAAGGGCTAGTGGGTCCTGTCCTCTATCAGAGCATTCCCTGTGTGTGTGCTGTGTGTCGGTACGTGTGTGTCGACATGTATGAGGACGATGTTGGTGAGGAGGCGGAGCAATTGCCTGTAATGGTGATGTCACTCTCTAGGGAGTCGACACCGGAATGGATGGCTTATTTAGGGAATTACGTGATAATGTCAACACGCGCCAAGGTCGGTTGACGACATGAGACGGCCGACAAACAATTAGTACCGGTCCAGACGTCTCAAAAACACCGTCAGGGGTTTTAAAACGCCCGTTTACTTTAGTCGGTCGACACAGACACAGACAGGGACACTGAATCCAGTGTCGACGGTGAATAAACAAACGTATTCCTTATTAGGGCCACACGTTAAGGGCAATGAAGGAGGTGTTACATATTTCTGATACTACAAGTACCACAAAAGAGGGTATTATGTGGGATGTGAAAAAACTACCGTAGTTTTTCCTGAATCAGATAAATTAAATGAAGTGTGTGATGATGCGTGGGTTCCCCCCGATAGAAAATATGGGCGGTATACCCTTTCCCGCCAGAAGTTAGGGCGCGTTGGGAAACACCCCTTAGGGTGGATAAGGCGCTCACACGCTTATCAGAACAAGTGGCGGTACCATCTACGGATAGGGCCGTACTTAAGGAGCCAGCTGATAGGAGGCTGAAAAATATCCTAAAAAGTATACACACACATGCTGGTGTTATACTGCGACCAGCGATCGCCTCAGCCTGGATGTGCAGAGCTGAGGTGGCTTGGTCGGATTCCCTGACTAAAAATATTGATACCTTTGACAGGGACAGTATTTTATTGACTATAGAGCATTTAAAGGATGCATTTCTATATATGCGAGATGCGCAGAGGGATATTTGCACTCTGGCATCAAGAGTAAGTGCGATGTCCATATCTGCCAGAAGATGTTTATGGACACGACAGTGGTCAGGTGATGCAGATTCCAAACGGCACAAAGGTGTATTGCCGTATAAAGGAAGAGGAGTTATTTGGGGTCGGTCCATCGGACCTGGTGGCCACGGCAACTGCTGGAAAATCCACCGTTTTTACCCTAAGTCACATCTCTGCAGAAAAAGACACCGTCTTTTCAGCTTCAGTCCTTTCGTCCCTATAAGAGTCATATCTGCCCAGGGATAGAGGAAAGGGAAGAAGACTGCAGCAGGCAGCCCATTCCCAGGAACAGAAGCGTTCCACCGCTTCTGACAAGCTCTCAGCATGACGCTGAGACCGTACAGGACCCCTGGATCCTACAAGTAGTATCCCAGGGGTACAGTTTGGAATGTCGAGACGTTTCCCCTGCGCAGGCTCCTGAAGTCTTCTTTACCAAGGTCTCCCTCCGACAAGGAGGCAGTATGGGAAAAAATTCACGAGCTGTATTCCCAGCAGGTGATAATTAAATTACCCCTCCTACAACATGAAAAGGGGGTATTATTCCACACTATATTGTGGTACTGAAGCCAGAAGGCTAGGTGAGACCTATTCTAAATCTAAAAAAATTTGAACACTTACAAAGGTTCAAATCAAGATGGAGTCACTCAGAGCAGTGATAACGAACCGGGAAGAAGGGGACTATCTGGTGTCCCGAGACATCAGGGATGCTTACCTCCATGTCCCAAATTTGCCCTTATCACTAAGGGTACCTCAGGTTCGTGGTACAGAACTGTCACTATCAGTTTCAGACGCTGCCGTTTGGATTGTCTACGGCACCCCGGGTCTTTACCAAGGTAATGGCCGAAATGATGGTTCTTCTTCGAAGAAAAGGCGTCTTAATTATCCCTTACTTGGACGATCTCCTGATAAGGGCAAAGTCCAGGGAACAGTTGGAGGTCGGAGTAGCACTATCTCGGATACTGTTACAACAGCAGGGGTGGATTCTAAATATTCCAAAATCGCAGCTGATCCCGACAACAAGTCTCCTGTGCTTAGGGATGATTCTGGACACAGTCCAGAAAAAGGTGTTTCTCCCGGAAGAGAAAGCCAGGGAGTTATCCGAGCTAGTCAGGAACCTCCTAAAATCAGTGCATCATTGCACAAGGGCCATGGTAAAAAAATGGTGACTTCCTTCTAAGCAATTCCAGTCGGCAGATTTCATGCAAGAACTTTTCAGTGGGATCTGCTGGACAAATGGTCCGGATCGCATCTTCAGATGCATCAGCGGATAACCCTATATCCAAGGACAAGGGTGTCTCTCCTCTGGTGGTTACAGAGTGCTCATCTTCTAGAGGGCCGCAGATTCGGCATTCAGTTTTGGATGTTGGTGACCACGGAGGCCAGCCCGAGAGGCTGGGGAGCAGTCACACAAGGAAAAAATTTCCAGGGAGTGTGATCAAGTCTGGATATTTTTCTCCACATAAATATAGCTAAGGGTAAATTTATAATGCTCTAAGCTTAGCAAGACCTCTGCTTCAAGGTCAGCCGGTATTGATCCAGTGGGATAAAACATCACGGCAGTCGCCCACGTAAATAGACAGGGCGGCACAAGAAGCAGGAGGGCAATGGCAAAAACTGCAAGGACTTTTCGCTGGGCGGAAAATCATGTGATAGCACTGTCAGCAGTGTTTCATTCCGGGAATGGAAACTGGGAAGCAGACTTCCTCAGTAGGCACGACCTCCACCCGGCAGAGTGGAAACTTCATGGGGAAGTTTGCCACATAATTGTAAACCGTTGGGAATTACCAAAGGTGGACATGATGGCGTCCCGTCTGAACAAAAAACGGGACAGGTATTGCGCCAGGTTAAGAGACCCTCAGGCAATAGCTGTGGACGTTCTGGTAACACCGTGGGTGTACCAGTCGGTGTATGTGTTCCATCCTCTGCTTTTCATACCTAAGGTACTGAGAATTATAAGACGTAGAGGAGTAAGAACTATACTCATGGCTCCGGATTGGCCAAGAAGGACTTGGTACCCGGAACTTCAAGAGATGCTCACAGAGGACTTATGGCCTCTGCCGCTAAGAAGGGACTTGTTTCAGCAAGTACCATGTCTGTTCCAAGACTTACCGCAGCTGCGTTTGACGGCATGGCGGTGGAACGCCGGATCCTAAGGGAAAAGGCATTCAGGAAGAGGTCATTCCTACCCTGGTCAAAGCCAGAAAGGAGGTGACCGCACAACATTATCACCACATGTGGCGAAAATATGTTGCGTGGTGTGAGGCCAGGAAGGCCCCACGAAGAAATTTCAACTCCGTCGATTCCTGCATTTCTTGCAAACAGGAGTGTCTATGGGCCTCAAATTGGGGTCCATTAAGGTTCAAATTTCGGCCCTGTCGATTTTTCTTCCAGAAAGAATTGGCTTCAGTTCCTGAAGTCCAGAAGTTTGTCAAGGGAGTATTGCATATACAACCCCCTTTTGTGCCTCCAGTGGCACTGTGGGATCTCAACGTAGTTCTGGAATTCCTCAAAACACATTGGTTTAAAACCAGTCAAATCTGTGGATTTGAAGCATCTCACATGAAAAGTGAACATGCTCTTGGACCTGGCCTGGACCAGGCGAGTGTCAAATTGGTGGTTTTTTTCTCAAAAAAGCCCATATCTGTTTGTCCATTCGGACAGGGCAGAGCTGCGGACTCGTCCCCAGTTCTCTCCCTAAGGTGGTGTCAGTGTTTCACCTGAACCAGCTTATTGTGGTGTCTTGCGCCTACTAGGGACTTGGAGGACTCCAAGTTGCTAGATGTAGTCAGGGCCCTGAAAATATAGGTTCCAGGACGGCTGGAGTCAGGAAAACTGACTTGCTGTTATCCTGTATGCACCCAACAAACTGGGTGCTCTTGCTTTTAAGCAGACTTTTGCTAGTTGGATGTGTAATACAATTCAGCTTGCACATTCTGTGGCAGGCCTGCCACAGCCAAAATATGTAAATGCCCATTCCACAAGGAAGGTGGGCTCCTCTTGGGCGGCTGCCCGAGGGGTCTCGGCTTTACAACTTTGCCGAGCGGCTATTTAGTCAGGGGCAAACACGTTTGTAAAATCCTACAAATTTGATACCCTGGCTAAGGAGGACCTGGAGTTCTCTCATTCGGTGCTGCAGAGTCATCCGCACTCTCCCGCCCGTTTGGGAGCTTTGGTATAATCCCCATGGTCCTTTCAGGAACCCCAGCATCCACTAGGACGATAGAGAAAATAAGAATTTACTTACCGATAATTCTATTTCTCGGAGTCCGTAGTGGATGCTGGGCGCCCATCCCAAGTGCGGATTATCTGCATTACTTGTACATAGTTACAAAAATCGGGTTATTATTGTTGTGAGCCATCTTTTCAGAGGCTCCGCTGTTATCATACTGTTAACTGGGTTCAGATCACAGGTTGTACAGTGTGATTGGTGTGGCTGGTATGAGTCTTACCCGGGATTCATAAATCCTTCCATATTGTGTACGCTCGTCCGGGCACAGTACCTAACTGAGGCTTGGAGGAGGGTCATAGGGGGAGGAGCCAGTGCACACCACCTGATCCTAAAGCTTTACTTTTTGTGCCCTGTCTCCTGCGGAGCCGCTATTCCCCATGGTCCTTTCAGGAACCCCAGCATCCACTACGGACTCCGAGAAATAGAATTATCGGTAAGTAAATTCTTATTATACAGAACATGCAGTGGACGCAATGTGATCTACATATGATTATCTTACTATACGGAACATGCAGTGGGCGCATTGTGATCTACATATGATTATCTTACTGTACAGAACATGCAGTGGGCGCAATGTGATCTACATATGATTATCTTACTGTACGGAACATGCAGTGGGCGCAATGTGATCTACATATGATTATCTTACTATACGGAACATGCAGTGGACGCAATGTGATCTACATATGATTATCTTACTGTACAGAACATGCAGTGGACGCAATGTGATCTACATATGATTATCTTACTATACAGAACATGCAGTGGACGCAATGTGATCTACATATGATTATCTTACTGTACAGAACATGCAGTGGACGCAATGTGATCTACATATGATTATCTTACTATACAGAACATGCAGTGGACGCAATGTGATCTACATATGATTATCTTACTATACAGAACATGCAGTGGGCGCATTGTGATCTACATATGATTATCTTACTATACAGAACATGCAGTGGACGCAATGATCTACATATGATTATCTTACTATACAGAACATGCAGTGGACGCAATGTGATGTACATATGATTATCTTACTATACAGAACATGCAGTGGACGCAATGTGATCTACATATGATTATCTTACTGTACAGAACATGCAGTGGACGCAATGTGATCTACATATGATTATCTTACTATACAGAACATGCAGTGGACGCAATGATCTACATATGATTATCTTACTATACAGAACATGCAGTGGACGCAATGTGATCTACATATGATTGTCTTACTATACAGAACATGCAGTGGACGCAATGTGATCTACATATGATTATCTTACTATACGGAACATGCAGTGGACGCAATGTGATCTACATATGATTATCTTACTATACGGAACATGCAGTGGACGCAATGTGATCTACATATGATTATCTTACTATACGGAACATGCAGTGGACGCAATGTGATCTACATATGATTATCTTACTATACGGAACATGCAGTGGACGCAATGTGATCTACATATGATTATCTTACTATACGGAACATGCAGTGGGCGCATTGTGATCTACATATGATTATCTTACTGTACGGAACATGCAGTGGGCGCAATGTGATCTACATATGATTATCTTACTGTACGGAACATGCAGTGGGCGCAATGTGATCTACATATGATTATCTTACTGTACAGAACATGCAGTGGACGCAATGTGATCTACATATGATTATCTTACTATACAGAACATGCAGTGGACGCAATGTGATCTACATATGATTATCTTACTGTACAGAACATGCAGTGGACGCAATGTGATCTACATATTATCTTACTATACAGAACATGCAGTGGGCGCATTGTGATCTACATATGATTATCTTACTATACAGAACATGCAGTGGACGCAATGTGATCTACATATGATTATCTTACTGTACAGAACATGCAGTGGACGCAATGTGATCTACATATTATCTTACTATACAGAACATGCAGTGGGCGCATTGTGATCTACATATGATTATCTTACTATACAGAACATGCAGTGGACGCAATGTGATCTACATATGATTATCTTACTGTACAGAACATGCAGTGGACGCAATGTGATCTACATATGATTATCTTACTATACAGAACATGCAGTGGACGCAATGATCTACATATGATTATCTTACTATACAGAACATGCAGTGGACGCAATGTGATCTACATATGATTGTCTTACTATACAGAACATGCAGTGGACGCAATGTGATCTACATATGATTATCTTACTATACAGAACATGCAGTGGACGCAATGATCTACATATGATTATCTTACTATACAGAACATGCAGTGCACGCAATGTGATGTACATATGATTATCTTACTATACAGAACATGCAGTGGACGCAATGTGATCTACATATGATTATCTTACTATACAGAACATGCAGTGGACGCAATGTGTTCTACATATGATTATCTTACTATACAGAACATGCAGTGGACGCAATGTGATGTACATATGATTATCTTACTATACAGAACATGCAGTGGACGCAATGTGATCTACATATGATTATCTTACTATACAGAACATGCAGTGGACGCAATGTGATCTACATATGATTATCTTACTATACAGAACATGCAGTGGACGCAATGTGATCTACATATGATTGTCTTACTATACAGAACATGCAGTGGACGCAATGATCTACATATGATTATCTTACTATACAGAACATGCAGTGGACGCAATGTGATCTACATATGATTATCTTACTATACAGAACATGCAGTGGACGCAATGTGATCTACATATGATTATCTTACTATACAGAACATGCAGTGGACGCAATGTGATCTACATATGATTGTCTTACTATACAGAACATGCAGTGGACGCAATGATCTACATATGATTATCTTACTATACAGAACATGCAGTGGACACAATGTGATCTACATATGATTGTCTTACTATACAGAACATGCAGTGGACGCAATGTGATCTACATATGATTATCTTACTATACAGAACATGCAGTGGACGCAATGTGATCTACATATGATTGTCTTACTATACAGAACATGCAGTGGACGCAATGATCTACATATGATTATCTTACTATACAGAACATGCAGTGGACGCAATGTGATCTACATATATATCTTACTATACAGAACATGCAGTGGACGCAATGATCTACATATGATTATCTTACTATACAGAACATGCAGTGGACGCAATGATCTACATATGATTATCTTACTATACAGAACATGCAGTGGACGCAATGTGATCTACATATATATCTTACTATACAGAACATGCAGTGGACGCAATGATCTACATATGATTATCTTACTATACAGAACATGCAGTGGACGCAATGATCTACATATGATTATCTTACTATACAGAACATGCAGTGGACGCAATGTGATCTACATATGATTATCTTACTATACAGAACATGCAGTGGACGCAATGATCTACATATGATTATCTTACTATACAGAACATGCAGTGGGCGCAATGTGATCTACATATGATTATCTTACTATACAGAACATGCAGTGGACGCAATGTGATGTACATATGATTATCTTACTATACAGAACATGCAGTGGACGCAATGTGATCTACATATGATTATCTTACTATACAGAACATGCAGTGGACGCAATGTGATCTACATATGATTATCTTACTATACAGAACATGCAGTGGACGCAATGTGATCTACATATGATTATCTTACTATACAGAACATGCAGTGGACGCAATGTGATGTACATATGATTATCTTACTATACAGAACATGCAGTGGACGCAATGTGATCTACATATGATTATCTTACTATACAGAACATGCAGTGGACGCAATGTGATCTACATATGATTATCTTACTATACAGAACATGCAGTGGACGCAATGTGATCTACATATGATTATCTTACTATACAGAACATGCAGTGGACGCAATGATCTACATATGATTATCTTACTATACAGAACATGCAGTGGGCGCAATGTGATCTACATATGATTCTCTTACTATACAGAACATGCAGTGGACGCAATGTGATGTACATATGATTATCTTACTATACAGAACATGCAGTGGACGCAATGTGATGTACATATGATTATCTTACTATACAGAACATGCAGTGGACGCAATGTGATGTACATATGATTATCTTACTATACAGAACATGCAGTGGACGCAATGTGATGTACATATGATTATCTTACTATACAGAACATGCAGTGGACGCAATGTGATGTACATATGATTATCTTACTATACAGAACATGCAGTGGACGCAATGTGATGTACATATGATTATCTTACTATACAGAACATGCAGTGGACGCAATGTGATCTACATATGATTATCTTACTATACAGAACATGCAGTGGACGCAATGTGATCTACATATGATTATCTTACTATACAGAACATGCAGTGGACGCAATGTGATCTACATATGATTATCTTACTATACAGAACATGCAGTGGACGCAATGTGATCTACATATGATTATCTTACTGTACAGAACATGCAGTGGACGCAATGGTTTTATTGTGGTAACACAGTACAGTCGGCTTATACACAGGGGGCCTCATTCACATGCAGTCGAAGGAGCCATCGCTTGGATGCATCAGCGATGCACAGGTATGGCAACACAGCAGTAGCATTCTGATAGAAGTAGATGCCTCCTGCTTGCATTAGTGATCCATCGAATCACCTGTGACACCGTCGGCTGGCTGAATGGCCCATGGGGTCGCACATGTTGGCCGCCGCAGTTCCTACAAAGAGGCCAGGACATCTACGTTTTCTGACAGAGATCCCGGCCTCGATATTCTCCCAAAACGTGGACAGCGCGCCTCCGCTTGGGAAAAAGAGACAGTCGCCACTCCAAGATAACAGCAGACTGTCAGTTACGGACAGTCTGCAGTTGTAGTGCTTCCAACGACGTAGCACAGGCCAGTCGCATGCGCTCATTACCGAACATCGCTCAAACTGTGCGTCGTATTCACATAAATATAACAGCTGGGAGCGATAAGACTACATTGTTAAAATATACTGTTCAACTTTATGTGCGACATTTGTGTGTGTGTGTGCAACTGAGTTTAAATCTGTATACAAAGCACCACAAAGCAGCAGCCGCTACATCTGCGCCTTTGTACGTGTGTAAAACCAATCTATTTGTGGTCAGTGTCACGGCTCAGCATCCCCAGAACACAGAGCGGCTCTTTGCTGCATCTGCAATGCGTATATGACGCAAAGTATAAAAAAAAAAAATGCGGTGAGATGTAATGAAGTCCGAGATCGGCGGAGGTGCAGAATGGTGGCCGATCTCGGACATTTTTTTTTAAAGGGGCAATCACTTACAAAACTTGGTTTTGCTTTATAAGTGTTTGCCCCTTTAAAATACAGTTGGATAGTGCAATGGTTCTCTAACTGGGGGGCAGATGTATTAACCTGGAGAAGGGATAAGCGCAAGGTGATAACGCACAAGCCAATCATTACGGATTTGAAAAATGACAGTTGAGAGCTGATTGGCTGGTGCTGGTTATCACCTTCCACTTTATCCCTTCTCCAGGCTTAATACATTTGCCCCTGTGTGCCGTGACACTCTGGGTTGCCTTGGGACACTTGCAGGGGTGCCCCGGGTTGGTGGTCCAGGACCAATTAAAATTATTTATGGTCAATGTAATAGGCAAAACCATTGCTAGTGGCTTCCAATGATAAAATATGTCATCAAACAGAAGGGAATCCTTGACATATAAACACAATTTAGTTAATTTAATTTTATTTGTTTGTTTGTTTTTTTCCAGAATTTCTCAATAAGAAACTTTCGACCTAGGGGTGCCCTGAAAAAATTCTGATACTCTAGCGCTCCGTGGCTCAAAAAAAGTTTGTGAACCACTGGGATAGTGACGATTTTGATCAAAAATCATCTTACTGACTGTGATAAAGTCTGCTTAAGGAGATAAGTTCTACATGGACAGTGGCGGTTCCGGGTCCCGGCTGACACTGACCGCTGTGGCCAGGCTGTAGTTATTGTAGACAGTGCCATGTGTGAATGAGGTTTGAGCACTAAAGTAAGGAGGCTGCAACGTTTGTTGTAACAACATACAGCAGCGACAGAACACGCTATGCCCCCTGTCCCTTATACTGCAGCCTGTGCTGCTCTCTGTATTAGGGGTCTATTCATGAAGCAGTGAAAAGTGTGGAGAAGTGAGCCAGTGGAGAAGTTGCCCATGGCAACCAATCAGTGTTGAGGCAACATTATCGTTTGCGTACTATACAATTGTATGGAGCAGCTGATTGGTTGCCATGGGCAACTTCTCCACTGGCTCGTTTCTCTACTCTTTTTACTGCTTCATGAATAGACCCCTTAGTGTCTTACATCACAGACGTAAGTGACTGTACGTGACACTAATTGCACTTATATCAGGCTAATTAAACTCAGTACTTTCCAGAATGTACATTATGTTTACATGTCATAAAGGCCATGAAGTGAGGATTGTAAAAAGAGACTTTGTAATCCTTATGTCTTGTTATCTAAGCTGTCTTGTTTTTCTTTTACTAATTGCCCTCATTACTGTATATATATAGTTTGTTTTGCTGTGTTCCAGACAATGTTGAGAACAGTGAAGTTGATTTAACATATTGTGTAAAAAATAATACCCACACCGGAAATGCCGTAAGTGTGGTCCCTGACTTTATCCATTCCACCTCAACAGGGGCCATCTAGGTTCTGCATTGAGAATATAATTGGTGTCTTACCTGCACTGTTCCTCTTATTGGCCTGTCAGGTTTCTATGGTCAGACAGTCCCGTCATCAGTCACCAAAGCCTGCCCCCTCTTAATAGGCTCATACTCCCCTTACAAGAAGCCTTAAACTGGACCCATCACCTATATACATGGTATTCCTGCAGTTGGAGGCCATCAGGAGGCTGTGTCATTATTGACCACATAACTTGTTAATATTGTACACCAAAGGTGCTCCAGGATACCAGATGGGGTCATAGAATCTCATGTCAGGGATGTATTTAATTTGAATGGAATTTTCACTCCTGAAATGTCAGGACAGCGGAAGCCTGACACCTTGGTTCCCTGGCTAATGGCATCCTGACACCTTTGATCCCTGGCCAATGGTGTGCTAATACGCTGGATCCCGGGCCAGTGCCACCCTAACACCTTGGTTCCCTGGCCAGTGGCAACCTGACACCTTTGATCCCTGGCCAATAGCGTCCTAATACCTTTGATCCCTGGCCCATGGCACCCTGACACCTTGGTTCCCTGGCTAATGGCATCCTGACACCTTTGATCCCTGGCCAATGGTGTGCTAATACGCTGGATCCCGGGCCAGTGCCACCCTGACACCTTGGTTCCCTGGCCAGTGGCATCCTGACACCTTTGATCCCTGGCCAATAGCGTCCTAATACCTTTGATCCCTGGCCCATGGCATCCTGACACCTTGGATTCCTGGCCAATGGCATTCTGACATCTTGGATCCCTGGCCAATGGCGACCTAATACGCCGATCCCTGGCCAGTGGCACCCTGACACCCTGGATCCCTGGCTAAAGGCGCCATGACACATTGAATAGCCAGACATGGCATCCTGACACTCTGTATACCCAGATATGGCATCCTGACACTTTGTATACCCAGACAGTGGCACCTTGACACTTTGAATACCCGAATAATGTTCCAGAACAATAGTGTCCCAGCTAATAAAAACTTGAGCATCACTGCCACAGTGGAAGTTCACAGCCAGATACACTGCTTTAAAGGGCAAGAAGCATTTTTTACACTGTTAAGAGACCTTTGACCTGTTCCTCTAGGGCAGAGATTTTCAACCTTTTACAACTCGCGGCACACTGAACAAGATTTAAATATTGCCAAGGCATATTCAAATAAATGGTGATGCATGGTGCAGTTGCGTGTCCTAGGATGTCATGTCGCAGCTTCTCCATAGGTAACGCCTGAGCCACATCTGAGAAAGCCAGAAGAGCCCAACGCTGCCCGGGCCCAAAATTAGAACTGGTTCTGCAACCACTAAACCCACCAGGGCCTCAGTAGCGGCAAAATACTGACGGCTGTGCTTCTATGGCGGCACACCTGGAGACTGCTCAGGGCACACTAGTGTGCCACGGCACAGTGGTTGAAACACACTGCTCTAGGGGCAGAGTCATTTAGCTGTGAGCTTCTGTCAGAACCTTGCGAGATGTCACTGCTCTTGTCCCTTCGAGATGACAGCAAGAATAAGCGAGATTTAGCCTACCATAGAGCCCAGAGTTACACATGACTGCACTTTCACTATATGAGATTTCTTCCTTATGTTACTTTCTCCTACGTCCTAGAGGATGCTGGGGACACTTCATAGACCATGGGGTATAGACGGGATCCGCAGGAGACATGGGCACTCTCTAAGACTTTTACTGGGTGTGAACTGGCTCCTCCCTCTATGCCCCTCCTCCAGACCTCAGTTAGATTTCTGTGCCCAGAGAGACTGGACACTAACAGGGGAGCTCTCCTGAGTTTCTCTGAAAAATACTTAGTTAGGTTTTTTATTTTCAGGGAGCGCTGCTGGCAACAGGCTCCCTGCTTCGTGGGACTGAGGGGAGAGAAGCAGACCTACTTCTATTGAGTTCAAAGGCTTTGCTTCTTAGGCTACGGGACACCATTAGCTCCAGAGGGTCTGATCGCTAGCCGTGCTAGATGCTCGTTCCCGGAGCTGCGCCGTCTACCCCCCTTGCAGAGCCAGAAGAAAGAAGCCGGGTGAGTACAGAAGTGAAGAAGACTTCAGAGACGGCGGACGCTGACTGAGGTACCGCGCGGCGACGCGCTGCGCGCCTGGCTCATACACACACAGCACACACACACACACTGCAGCAAAATGAACTGTGACCCTAGAGATGACCGCACGAGACATGACTGCTGTGCAGGATTCTTACACAGAGAACACACCATGATCCCATATCAACAAATCGGAGACAGCATTTGTGTAACACTGATTGTGTGACAACATCCTATACTGTATGTGAAAAGCAGAATACATTTATTTCTTATGTGATAATAAATTGTGTGCTGTTTTAGTGTGTTTTATATTGATTTGACATAAATGCGCTTACACAATCACTGTTCTGCTTTCACCTGTCTAGGACGCCAATGAGGACCCGGGGGACGATGTTGCGCTGCTCTCGGTCAGCTTTGAAGACGCAGAGGCTACACAGGTGTTCCCCAAACTCTACCTGTCTCCTCGCGTAGAACAGTGAGTGTGCATTCACCTGATCTAGTACCTGCATTACACCTCCCCTGTTGCTTGTGCCAGAATAGTGTAAATGTTGCTGTATTGTGTTGCTGCAGTTTGCTGGGCGAAACCATTTTTTACCCATGGAATTTAAAAAACAAAGTGCCCCTATTTACAGATTTCCCACATGTGGCGTGCAACACGTATTACCTTCGTTTCCTGTTGCTTTTGCACTGTGCTAAAGGGCCCCGTACACTTACGCAACACGTCCGTCTGACATGTCGCGGGCAATCACCCCCGGCAACCTCCCAAGGCCAAGATACATCGTATGCTATCCTTTTGCATACAATGTATTTTGGGCAATCCCAGCCACGCCTGCGGGGTCGGTCCAGATTGAATTTGCAGCACATTCAATCTGGAGGATCCGATCCGATGCTCACGGGAACGCGCATCGGATCGGAAACCCCTCCAAAATGCCCTATTTCATCCGATATATCGGCCCGAATGCTCGAAATCGGATGAAATCTGGCGTTATCGTCCTAGTGTATGGGGCCCTTAAGATTTATGTATTACAGGTATAAATTATGTCATGTTTGTATAATATATTCTATTTTATTCATGTAATAAGTCTGATGCGATAAGTTATCATTGGTATCCGGTCTTTAGGTCGACCATTATTGGTCAACAAGCATTAGGTCGACATGGTCAGTAGATCAACATGGCAAAGGTCGACACATGAAAAAATTCGACATGTTTAAAAAAAACTATTTTTTTTTACTTTTTCTTACTTAACTATCCACGTGGACTATGATTGGGAATAGTAAGCACCTTTGCCCGAAGCATGGCAAGCAAACACGGTGCACTAATTGGGGTTCCCAGTCACTTTACGATGAAAACAACACTAAAAAATAATTAAAAAACCTCATGTCGACCTTTTCTCATGTTGACCTTTTCCGTGTCGACCTCATGACCGTGTCAACCTATTCCAGGTATTGACCAAGTCACTGTCGACCAACAGTGGTCAACTTAATGACTGTCAACTTAGTTAGGGTCGACCCAATGATCCACACCCGTTATCATTGCGTCAATTAAGAACACAGAAATCAGCCATTCTGTGGTCTGGATAACCGTATTCACAATAATGCCCCTACAGCTGTATACTAATGGGCGGCAGTCTGTCCTGTATCCCATCTGCGCAGATGGAGCCCCACCGGCTCACACCGCAGTGACTGGACAGACCGTCGTAGCAACTACTGACCTCACTAAGGTATGAGGCCAGAGCTGCCACCAGAAATTGTGGGGCCCAGGACTGACAAAATAGGCAGGGCCCCCCACACCTTTCCAACAATTGCGGCACCCGGGAATCAGCATAAACTATTACAGTGTGAAGTCCCCCCCCTTCCCAACTTCCCCCCCGGACTCCTATTGACCTTGGGAGGTGTGTTGTTATTTTTTTTCCAATTAAGGGGTTATTCAGAGCGATAAAAACATGATGTGATTGCTGAAATGACAGCCAGCCCTCAGGCCTCCTTCTGCCTCACTCTCACGACAATTACATAAATGCATACTTAATCTGTCTCTGCTCCTGAGCTCTTCAGCGCGGCATGACGTTATGACATCACGCCGCGCCGCATCCTGCAATAACTTTATTGAACAGCAAGCTGCAGCTTGCTTGTTAGGATCTGCGGCGGCGGTGGGCGGCGGGCAGACAGGAGAAGGGAGTAGCGGCGGGCAGTTGGAGTACTAGCAGTGGTTGCCGCGGACAGTCCCACCAGCAGCAGCCGCTGGGAATAGCGGCGGCGGGCAGTTCGAGCAGCCCGGGCCCTCCACCCTTTGTCAGAGTGGTCGGCCCGGGACAACTGTACACAGGGCACCCCCTTGATGGCAGCCCTGAATGAGGCACATCAAGCCTCATTCCTCCATGACATGAGTAGATTCTAGACTGGAGTCTCACGATGTAGCGTTGTTACTGAGCAGTAATATCCATAAAGTAATTGGTTTCAGAATGAGCAGTTATTTAGCGGGTACTTAAAATAGATAAAATGTGATGACACTGTCTGAGCAGTCATATATTGGCTCCATAGTACGTTGTCCTGGCGTGTCCCTACCCATATCCCCCCAGCTCTGCCTGCCTGTGTTTTGCCATCATATGGTAACCCAGGCCTGTAAGAGAGGGACATAAATATTCCCAATTTACAGGAGTCTGCTTGTTAAATAAATAGAGGAAACATAGAGAACGGCTTTTTACAAAGTTTGTAATAAATCTTGTTACTACCACAAAGAACAAAGGCGGCTCTTGTTTAATGCTCCTGTTTACGTCTTCTCCAGGAACATGGGTTTCGCTGTATAAACTCGCTGGTTGCATGTTCAGGGAAGTGAGCTGGATTAAATGCCGGTTAGGTCTATTTCTCAACCAGGTCAAACGCTGCCAGTTAACTCCTCTCCTGCCACCGTGCACTGTCTGCCCATAGCCCACCGGGGAGTGGGTCAGGCACTTGTACTGTGTGTAGACGGCGTTTAACATGTTGACATTTTGGTGACGGCATTCTGGACGTCGGCTTGGGGACAGACCTGCTATGTGTTTTATGTGGACAAGCTATTCTGCCTCTGTAGCATTGCCCAATATCATCACACAGTTATTTCTCTATCGTCCTAGTGGATGCTGGGGTTCCTGAAAGGACCATGGGGAATAACGGCTCCGCAGGAGACAGGGCACAAAAAAGTAAAGCTTTAGGATCAGGTGGTGTGCACTGGCTCCTCCCCCTATGACCCTCCTCCAAGCCAGTTAGATTTTTGTGCCCGGCCGAGAAGGGTGCAATCTAGGTGGCTCTCCTAAAGAGCTGCTTAGGAAAGTTTAGCTTAGGTTTTTTATTTTACAGTGAGTCCTGCTGGCAACAGGATCACTGCAACGAGGGACTTAGGGGAGAAGAAGTGAACTCACCTGCGTGCAGGATGGATTGGCTTCTTGGCTACTGGACATCAGCTCCAGAGGGACGATCACAGGTACAGCCTGGATGGTCACCGGAGCCTTGCCGCCGGCCCCCTTGCAGATGCTGAAGTAAGAAGAGGTCCAGAATCGGCGGCAGAAGACTCCTCAGTCTTCTAAAGGTAGCGCACAGCACTGCAGCTGTGCGCCATTTTCCTCTCAGCACACTTCACACGGCAGTCACTGAGGGTGCAGGGCGCTGGGAGGGGGGCGCCCTGGGAGGCAAATGAATACCTATTTTGGCTAAAAATACCTCACATATAGCCTCCGGAGGCTATATGGAGATATTTAACCCCTGCCAGAATCCGTTAAGAGCGGGAGACGAGGCCGCCGAAAAAGGGGCGGGGCCTATCTCCTCAGCACACAGCGCCATTTTCCCTCACAGAAAGGCTGGAGGGAAGGCTCCCAGGCTCTCCCCTGCACTGCACTACAGAAACAGGGTTAAAACAGAGAGGGGGGGCACTAATTTGGCGATATGCTTATATATATATTAAGATGCTATAAGGGAAAACACTTATATAAGGTTGTCCCTATATAATTATAGCGTTTTTGGTGTGTGCTGGCAAACTCTCCCTCTGTCTCTCCAAAGGGCTAGTGGGTCCTGTCCTCTATCAGAGCATTCCCTGTGTGTGTGCTGTGTGTCGGTACGTGTGTGTCGACAGGTAGGAGGACGATGTTGGTGAGGAGGCGGAGCAATTGCCTGTAATGGTGATGTCACTCTCTAGGGAGTCGACACCGGAATGGATGGCTTATTTAGGAAATTACGTGATAATGTCAACACGCTGCAAGGTCGGTTGACGACATGAGACGGCCGACAAACAATTAGTACGGTCCAGACGTCTCAAAAACACCGTCAAGGGTTTTAAAACGCCCGTTTACTTTAGTCGGTCGACACAGACACAGACAGGGACACTGAATCCAGTGTCGACGGTGAATAAACAAACGTATTCCTTATTAGGGCCACACGTTAAAGGCAATGAAGGAGGTGTTACGTATTTCTGATACTACAAGTACCACAAAAGAGGGTATTATGTGGGATGTGAAAAAACTACCATAGTTTTTCCTGAATCAGATAAATTAAATAAAGTGTGTGATGATGCGTGGGTTCCCCCCGATAGAAAATTATGGGCGGTATACCCTTTCCCGCCAGAAGTTAGGGCGCGTTGGGAAACACCCCTTAAGGTGGATAAGGCGCTCACACGCTTATCAAAACAAGTGGCGGTACCGTCTATAGATAGGGCCGTCCTCAAGGACCAGCTGACAAGGCTGGAAAATATAATAAAAAGTATATACACACATACTGGTGTTATACTGCGGCCAGCGATCGCCTCAGCCTGGATGTGCAGAGCTAGGGTGGCTTGGTCGGATTCCCTGACTAAAATTATTGATACCCTTGACAGGGACAGTATTTTATTGACTATAGAGCATTTCTATATATGCGAGATGCACAGAGGGATATTTGCACTCTGGCATCATGAATAAACGCGATGTCCATAACTGCCAGAAGATGTTATGGACACGACAGTGGTCAGGTGATGCAGATTCCAAACGGCACAGTATGGCCGTATAAAGGAAGAGGACTTGTTTGGGGTCGGTCCATCGGACCTGGTGGTCACGGCAACTGCTGGAAAATCCACCGTTTTTTACCCTAAGTCACATCTCTGCAGAAAAAGACACCGTCTTTTCAGCCTCAGTCCTCTCGTCCCTATAAGATCATATCTGCCCAGGGATAGAGGAAAGGGAAGAAGACTGCAGCAGGCAGCCTATTCCCAGGAACAGAAGCGTTTCACCGCGTCTGACAAGTTCTCAGCATGGCGCTGAGACCGTACAGGACCCCTGGATCCTACAAGTAGAATCCCGGAGGTACAGATGGGAATGTCGAGACGTTTCCCCTTCGCAGGCTCCTGAAGTCTGCTTTACCAAGTCTCCCTCCGACAAGGAGGTAGTATGGGAAAAAATTCACAAGCTGTATTCCCAGCAGGTGACAATTAAATTACCCCTCCTACTACAGAAAAGGGGTATTATTCCACACTATATTGTGGTACTGAAGCCAGAAGGCTAGGTGAGACTTATTCTAAAAAATTTTTTTTGAACACTTACAAAGGTTCAAATTAAGATGAAGTCACTCAGAGCAGTGATAACGAACCAGGAAGAAGGGGACTATATAGTGTCCCGGGACATCAGGGATGCTTACCTCTATGTCCCAAATTTGCCCTTCTCACTAAGGGTACCTCAGGTTCGTGGTGCAGAACTGTCACTATCAGTTTCAGACGCTGCCGTTTGGATTGTCCACGGCACCCCGGGGTCTTTACCAAGGTAATGGCCGAATTGATGATTCTTCTTCGAAGAAAAGGCGTCTAAATTATCCCTTACTTGGACGATCTCCTGATAGGGGCATAGTCCAGGGAACAGTTGGAGGTCGGAGTAGCACTATCTCGGATACTGCTACAATCAGCACGGGTGGATTCTAAATATTCCAAAATCGCAGCTGATCCCGACGACACGTCTGCTGTGCCTAGGGATGATTCTGGACACAGTCCAGAAAAAGGTGTTTCTCCCGGAAGAGAAAGCCAGGGAGTTATCCGAGCAAGTCAGGAACCTCCTAAAAACAGTGCATCATTGCACAAGGGTCCTGGTAAAAATGGTGGCTTCCTACGAAGCAATTCCATTCGGCAGATTTCACGTAAGAACTTTTCAGTGGGATCTGCTGGACAAATGGTCCGGATCGCATCTTCAGATGCATCAGCGGATAACCCAATATCCAAGGACAAGGGTGTCTCTCCTGTGGTGGTTATAGAGTGCTCATCTTCTAGAGGGCCGCAGATTCGGCATTCAGGATTGGATGCTGGTAACCACGGAGCCCAGCCTGAGAGGCTGGGGAGCAGTCACACAAGGGAAAAATTTCCAGGGAGTGTGATCAAGTATGGAGACTTTTCTCCACATAAATATACTGGAGCTAAGGGTAAATTTATAATGCTCTAAGCTTAGCAAGACCTCTGCTTCAAGGTCAGCCGGTATTGATCCAGTGGGAAAAACATCACGGCAGTCGCCCACGTAAACAGACAGGGCGACACAAGAAGCAGGAGGGCAATGGCAGAAACTGCAAGGACTTTTCGCTGGGCGGAAAATCATGTGATAACACTGTCAGCAGTTTTTCATCCCGGGAATGGAAACTGGGAAGCAGACTTCCTCAGCACGACCTCCACCCGGGAGAGTGGAAACTTCATTGAGAAGTTTTTTCCACATGATTGTAAACCGTTGGGAAATACCAAAGGTGGACATGATGGCGTCCCGTCTGAACAAAAAACGGGACAGGTATTGCGCCAGGTCAAGAGACCCTCAGGCAATAGATGTGGACGTTCTGGTAACACCGTGGGTGTACCAGTCGGTGTATGTGTTCCCTCCTCTGCTTCTCATACCTAAGGTGCTGAGAATTATAAGACGTAGAGGAGTAAGAACTATACTCATGGCTCCGGATTGGCCAAGGAGGACTTGGTACCCGGAACTTCAAGAGATGCTTACAGAGGTCTTATGGCCTCTGCCGCTAAGAAGGGACTTGCTTCAGCAAGTACCATGTCTGTTCCAAGACTTACCGCAGCTGCGTTTGTCGGCATGGAGATGGAAAGCCGGATCCTAAGGGAAAAAAGGCATTCCGGAAGAGGTCATTCCTACCCTGGTCAAAGCCAGAAAGGAGGTGACCGCACAACATTATCACCACGTGTGGCGAAAATATGTTGCGTGGTGTGAGGCCAGGAAGGCCCCACAAAGAAATTTCAACTCGGTCGTTTCCTGCAATTCCTGCAAATAGGAGTGTCTATGGGCCTCAAATTGGGGTCCATTAAGGTTCAAATTCGGCCCTGTAAATTTTCTTCCAGAAAGAATTGGCTTCAGTTCCTGAAGTCCAGAAGTTTGTCAAGGGAGTATTGCATATACAAAACCCTTTTTTGTGCCTCCAGTGGCACTGTGGGATCTCAACGTAGTTCTGGGATTCCTCAAATCACATTGGTTTAAAACCAGTCAAATATGTGGATTTGAAGCATCTCACATAAAAAGTGACCATGCTCTTGGCCCTGGCCTGGACCAGGCGAGTGTCAAATTGGTGGTTTTTTCTCAAAAAAGCCCATATCTGTTTGTCCATTCGGACAGGGCAGAGCTGCGGACTCGTCCCCAGTTCTCTCCCTAAGGTGGTGTCAGTGTTTCACCTGAACCAGCTTATTGTGGTGCCTTGCACCTACTAGGGACTTGGAGGACTCCAAGTTGCTAGAAGTTGTCAGGGCCCTGAAAATATGTTCCAGGACAGCTGGAGTCAGAAAATCTGACTCGCTGTTTATACTGTATGCACCCAACAAGTTGGGTGCGCCTGCTTCTAAGCAGTCGATTGCTCGTTGGATTTGTAACACAATTCAACTTGCACATTCTGAGGCAGGCCTGCCACAGTCTAAATCGGTTAAGGCCCATTCCACAAGGAAGGTGGGCTCATCTTGGGCGGCTGCCCGAGAGGTCTCGGCATTACAACTCTGCCGAGCAGCTACGTGGTCAGGGGAGAACACGTTTGTAAATTTCTACAAATTTGATATCCTGGCAAAAGAGGACCTGGAGTTCTCTCATTCGGTGCTGCAGAGTCATCCGCACTCTCCCGCCCGTTTGGGAGCTTTGGTATAATCCCCATGGTCCTTTCAGGAACCCCAGCATCCACTAGGACGATAGAGAAAATAAGAATTTACTTACCGATAATTCTATTTCTCGGAGTCCGTAGTGGATGCTGGGCGCCCATCCCAAGTGCGGATTATCTGCAATACTTGTACATAGTTACAAAAATCGGGTTATTATTGTTGTGAGCCATCTTTTCAGAGGCTCCGCTGTTATCATACTGTTAACTGGGTTTAGATCACAAGTTGTACGGTGTGATTGGTGTGGCTGGTATGAGTCTTACCCGGGATTCAAAATTCCTCCCTTATTGTGTACGCTCGTCCGGGCACAGTACCTAACTGGCTTGGAGGAGGGTCATAGGGGGAGGAGCCAGTGCACACCACCTGATCCTAAAGCTTTACTTTTTTGTGCCCTGTCTCCTGCGGAGCCGCTATTCCCCATGGTCCTTTCAGGAACCCCAGCATCCACTACGGACTCCGAGAAATAGAATTATCGGTAAGTAAATTCTTATTTTACATGCCGGCCACAGGGGCCAGGGCGCAGATCTCTTCTCTCCAGGAGCCAATAGCACCACAAAATAATACCATCTCCATTTCACATATGGCGCTATCTCTACTAGAGCTCAGAAATAAACTGTTTGGTAGATTCCGACGTTCTAGAACTATAACTGTTTGGCGCCCAATGAATCCGGTAGAAACTTGCGCTGAAAAGAAAGGGTTTGGTGTTCCGAACAAATTGTTATTTAAACGGTCATTTTTAAACTAAATGACCTTTTAAACAACAGAAGATACTAACGATATAATTACCTTTTATTATCTTGTTCTAAGTAACCTTTTTTTTTTTTTTTTTAAATATCTGGAAATCCATTTAGCAAAATTGTTAGTCTGGTATTACCCTGGTGACTGAACCTTGTGGTTCTCCAGCTGCAGGGAAACTACAACTCAGGCAATGTAGTGCCTGTAAATGGCTTATAGGCAAAGGGGGTCATTCCAAGTTGATCGCTCGCTAGCTACTTTTAGCAGCCGTGCAAACGCATAGTCGCCGCCCACCGGGGAGTGTATTTTCGCTTTGCAGAAGTGCGAACGCCTGTGCAGCAGTGTGGCTGCAAAATCATTTTGTGCAAAACAAGACCAGCCCTGTAGTTACTCTTCGTGTGCGTTGATTCTAACGACGGAGGGACGGCTTTTGACATCGCACACACGTTCAGCCACGCCAGCGTTTTTCTAAGCACTCCCTGAAAACGGTCGGTTGACACACAGAAACGCCCACTTCATGTCAATCTTCCTGCGTTCGCCCGTGAGACTGAAAGCTTCGCCAGAACCTGTGCAAAACCACGATGCTCTTTGTACCCGTACGTCGTGCGCGTGCATTTCGGTGCATACGCATGCGCAGATTAGCCGTTTTTTTCACTGATCGCTGCACTGCGAACAACGGCAGCTAGCGATCAATTCGGAATGACCCGCAAAGTTCTGGCTTGTAGTGCACCAACCGCTGAAATCCAGATATGTTAGATAGACTAGACTTGGATCGACCACTATTGGTCGAAAGTAAGTAGGTCGTCATGGTTTCTAGGTCGACAGGGACTCTAGGTCAACATGAGTTTTTTATTTTTTAAATTGTGTCGTTTTCTTCGTAGAGTGACCGGGAACCCCAATTAGTGCACCGCGTCACCTCGTATAGCTCGCTTCGCTCGCCATGCTTCGGGCAAGGTGCCTCTCTCCACTACCGCTGCGCTCGGCACAGGTTACCGTTCCTAATCGTAGTCCATGTGGATCATAAAGTATGAAAAAGTTCAAAAAATGAAGAAAAAAAAGGTGAAAAAGTCATGTTGACCTTTTCTCATGTCGATCTAGAACATGTCGACCTAGAAACCATGATGACCTCCTTTGTTGTCAACCAATAGTGGTTGACCTAGACACTGTCGACCTAAGAGACCGGATCCCCTGAAATCCTGGGTTGACTGATTTAGAGGTTGGTGCCATGAGCAGAATGGGAACATTCCCCCGTTGCTGCGTCCTGTGCACCTCCTTACACCACGCTCCGTGCTCACATGTCCTGTGCACCTCCTTACACCATGCTCCGTGCTCACATGTCCTGTGCACCTCCTTACACCATGCTCCGTGCTCACATGTCCTGTGCACCTCCTTACACCACGCTCCGTGCTCACATGTCCTGTGCACCTCCTTACACCACGCTCTGTGCTCACGTGTCCTGTGCACCTCCTTACACCACGCTCCGTGCTCACGTGTCCTGTGCACCTCCTTACATCACGCTCCATGCTCACATGTCTTGTGCACCTCCTTACACCACGCTCCGTGCTCACATGTCCTGTGCACCTCCTTACACCACGCTCCGTGCTCACATGTCCTGTGCACCTCCTTACACCACGCTCCGTGCTCACGTGTCCTGTGCACCTCCTTACACCACGCTCTGTGCTCACGTGTCCTGTGCACCTCCTTACACCACGCTCTGTGCTCACGTGTCCTGTGCACCTCCTTACACCACGCTCCGTGCTCACGTGTCCTGTGCACCTCCTTACACCACACTCCGTGCTCACATGTCCTGTGCACCTCCTTACACCACGCTCTGTGCTCACGTGTCCTGTGCACCTCCTTACACCACGCTCTGTGCTCACATGTCCTGTGCACCTCCTTACACCACGCTCCGTGCTCACGTGTCCTGTGCACCTCCTTACACCACGCTCTGTGCTCACGTGTCCTGTGCACCTCCTTACACCACGCTCCGTGCTCACGTGTCCTGTGCACCTCCTTACACCATGCTCTGTGCTCACATGTCCTGTGCACCTCCTTACACCACGCTCTGTGCTCACGTGTCCTGTGCACCTCCTTACACCACGCTCTGTGCTCACATGTCCTGTGCACCTCCTTACACCACGCTCCGTGCTCACGTGTCCTGTGCACCTCCTTACACCACGCTCTGTGCTCACATGTCCTGTGCACCTCCTTACATCATGCTCCGTGCTCACATGTCCTGTGCACCTCCTTACACCACGCTCCATGCTCACGTGTCCTGTGCACCTCCTTACAGCATGCTCCGTGCTCACGTGTCCTGTGCACCTCCTTACACCACGCTCCATGCTCACGTGTCCTGTGCACCTCCTTACACCACGCTCCATGCTCACATGTCCTGTGCACCTCCTTACACCACGCTCTGTGCTCACGTGTCCTGTGCACCTCCTTACATCATGCTCCGTGCTCACATGTCCTGTGCACCTCCTTACACCACGCTCCGTGCTCACATGTCCTGTGCACCTCCTTACACCACGCTCCGTGCTCACATGTCCTGTGCACCTCCTTACACCACGCTCTGTGCTCACATGTCCTGTGCACCTCCTTACACCACGCTCTGTGCTCACGTGTCCTGTGCACCTCCTTACACCATGCTCCGTGCTCACATGTCCTGTGCACCTCCTTACACCACGCTCTGTGCTCACGTGTCCTGTGCACCTCCTTACACCACGCTCCATGCTCACGTGTCCTGTGCACCTCCTTACACCACGCTCCGTGCTCACATGTCCTGTGCACCTCCTTACACCACGCTCCATGCTCACGTGTCCTGTGCACCTCCTTACACCACGCTCCGTGCTCACATGTCCTGTGCACCTCCTTACACCACGCTCCGTGCTCACGTGTCCTGTGCATCTCCTTACACCACGCTCCGTGCTCACATGTCCTGTGCACCTCCTTACACCACGCTCCGTGCTCACGTGTCCTGTGCACCTCCTTACACCACGCTCTGTGCTCACATGTCCTGTGCACCTCCTTACACCACGCTCTGTGCTCACGTGTCCTGTGCACCTCCTTACACCATGCTCCGTGCTCACATGTCCTGTGCACCTCCTTACACCACGCTCCGTGCTCACATGTCCTGTGCACCTCCTTACACCACGCTCTGTGCTCACGTGTCCTGTGCACCTCCTTACACCATGCTCCGTGCTCACATGTCCTGTGCACCTCCTTACACCACGCTCCGTGCTCACATGTCCTGTGCACCTCCTTACACCACGCTCCGTGCTCACATGTCCTGTGCACCTCCTTACACCATGCTCCGTGCTCACATGTCCTGTGCACCTCCTTACACCACGCTCCGTGCTCACATGTCCTGTGCACCTCCTTACACCACGCTCCGTGCTCACATGTCCTGTGCACCTCCTTACACCACGCTCCGTGCTCACGTGTCCTGTGCACCTCCTTACACCACGCTCTGTGCTCACGTGTCCTGTGCACCTCCTTACACCACGCTCTGTGCTCACGTGTCCTGTGCACCTCCTTACACCACGCTCCGTGCTCACGTGTCCTGTGCACCTCCTTACACCACGCTCCGTGCTCACATGTCCTGTGCACCTCCTTACACCACGCTCTGTGCTCACGTGTCCTGTGCACCTCCTTACACCACGCTCTGTGCTCACATGTCCTGTGCACCTCCTTACACCACGCTCCGTGCTCACGTGTCCTGTGCACCTCCTTACACCACGCTCTGTGCTCACGTGTCCTGTGCACCTCCTTACACCACGCTCCGTGCTCACGTGTCCTGTGCACCTCCTTACACCATGCTCTGTGCTCACATGTCCTGTGCACCTCCTTACACCACGCTCTGTGCTCACGTGTCCTGTGCACCTCCTTACACCACGCTCTGTGCTCACATGTCCTGTGCACCTCCTTACACCACGCTCCGTGCTCACGTGTCCTGTGCACCTCCTTACACCACGCTCTGTGCTCACATGTCCTGTGCACCTCCTTACATCATGCTCCGTGCTCACATGTCCTGTGCACCTCCTTACACCACGCTCCATGCTCACGTGTCCTGTGCACCTCCTTACAGCATGCTCCGTGCTCACGTGTCCTGTGCACCTCCTTACACCACGCTCCATGCTCACGTGTCCTGTGCACCTCCTTACACCACGCTCCGTGCTCACATGTCCTGTGCACCTCCTTACACCACGCTCTGTGCTCACGTGTCCTGTGCACCTCCTTACATCATGCTCCGTGCTCACATGTCCTGTGCACCTCCTTACACCACGCTCCGTGCTCACATGTCCTGTGCACCTCCTTACACCACGCTCCGTGCTCACGTGTCCTGTGCACCTCCTTACACCACGCTCCGTGCTCACATGTCCTGTGCACCTCCTTACACCACGCTCCGTGCTCACGTGTCCTGTGCACCTCCTTACACCACGCTCCATGCTCACATGTCCTGTGCACCTCCTTACACCACGCTCCGTGCTCACATGTCCTGTGCACCTACTTACACCACGCTCCGTGCTCACGTGTCCTGTGCACCTCCTTACATCACGCTCCGTGCTCACATGTCCTGTGCACCTCCTTACACCACGCTCCGTGCTCACATGTCCTGTGCACCTCCTTACACCACGCTCTGTGCTCACGTGTCCTGTGCACCTCCTTACACCATGCTCCGTGCTCACGTGTCCTGTGCACCTCCTTACACCACGCTCCGTGCTCACATGTCCTGTGCATCTCCTTACACCATGCTCCGTGCTCACGTGTCCTGTGCACCTCCTTACACCACGCTCCGTACTCACGTGTCCTGTGCACCTCCTTACACCATGCTCCGTGCTCACATGTCCTGTGCACCTCCTTACAGCACGCTCCGTGCTCACATGTCCTGTGCACCTCCTTACAGCACGCTCCGTGCTCACATGTCCTGTGCACCTCCTTACAGCACGCTCCGTACTCACATGTCCTGTGCACCTCCTTACACCACGCTCCGTGCTCACGTATCCTGTGCACCTCCTTACACCACGCTCCATGCTCACGTGTCCTGTGCACCTCCTTACACCACGCTCCGTGCTCACGTGTCCTGTGCACCTCCTTACACTACGCTCTGTGCTCACGTGTCCTGTGCACCTCCTTACACCACGCTCCGTGCTCACGTGTCCTGTGCACCTCCTTACATCACGCTCCGTGCTCACGTGTCCTGTGCACCTCCTTCCACCACGCTCCGTGCTCACATGTCCTGTGCACCTCCTTACACCACGCTCCGTGCTCACGTGTCCTGTGCACCTCCTTCCACCACGCTCCGTGCTCACATGTCCTGTACACCTCCTTACACCATGCTCCGTGCTCACGTGTCCTGTGCACCTCCTTACACCATGCTCCGTGCTCACGTGTCCTGTGCACCTCCTTACACCACGCTCCGTGCTCACGTGTCCTGTGCACCTCCTTACACCACGCTCCGTGCTCACGTGTCCTGTGCACCTCCTTACACCACGCTCCGTGCTCACATGTCCTAAGATGACCTGTGCACAGTACAACACTCTCTTGTGTAACTTTCATTCTTCTCTGAACTCCATCTGGTTGTTTGAATGAGCTCATAACTACTCTATATACAAACATGGAGCAGAGAAATATTTGCGAGGTGACTCCTGCGAGTACACTGTGATCTAATGATGATGTTATCGGTGATCATCGCATATTGCCGTTTAGTGTTTTATATTACATGCATTTATGTCCATTGCAAGTCACACTATGCAGCTGTTGCCTATATTAATAACACACGTGATTTGTTAAGGATGTCATTACAAGGATGCAGTTAGAACCGGAGTTTGAACTGGATTTGGACTTTGGACTACTCTAGATTCTAAAATGAAACCATTTTTACAAACACTGCCGCTCAGGATTATTATGTGGCTTCTCCTCACCTCTGCCATGAGAACATCAGGACTGCCCCCGGGCCTACCCCTCACGCGGCTGTAGTATGGTTTGCTGGCGGCCCGGTTCCCGACCGCCAGCATGCCGACAGCGGGGCAAGCGCAAATGAGCCCCTTGCGGGCTGGCTGTGCTCGCCACGCTGCGGGCACGGTGGCGCGCTATGTGCACCACGCTATTTATTCTCCCTCCAGGGGGGTCATGGACCCCCAAGAGGGAGAATAGGTGTCGGTATGCCGGGTGTCGGGATTCCGGCGCCGGTATACTGTGCGCCGGGATCCCAACAGCCGGCATACTGAATACCACCCTCTCAAGCGTACTTCCACCCCACTGTGTGCTATTCCTGTAATGTGTACCTCAACTGAATTGCACACCCTGACAGCAGCAACCTACTCAGTTGGTTCCTCCTCAGGCAGGATGTTCTTCAGGGTAAATCATACTACTACACAAGTGTCAGTTTCCCCATACATGCATTGGGCCCTTGTATGGCTCATCTCCCACAGTGTAACCTTCTTAGTGCGCCCAACATGGCTGCCCCATATGGTACACACCATGAAAATTACATGGACCTGCCTGTTTTGTTGGAATCCTACTCCTAGTGTCAGTACGCTGCAATCATCCCATTTTGTGTCATCTATGCTAGGGGTAGACTATTCCACCTAGGGTAATCCTGCGCAGTGCGCCCCAAGATGGCTGCCACACCTGGTACCTGTGAGTGTGGAATACACAACCCTTGAACGTTATTACCCAAAATGCCTGCACCAACCCTGCATTGTGCTTACTGTGCGCTCAAGGTTTTCTTTTTTTATTTCTGTGTTGCTTGTCAGTTGCTGTATTACTTATATCTTCTGTATTATGTGCATTGTTTTTGATGTCTGTAAAGCGCCTTGAGTCCTGTTGGAGAAAGAGCGCTATATAAATAAAATTATTATTATTATTATTATTATTATTATTATTATTTAACATAATTTTATATTGAGTTGTGTGTGACTCCATAATATATTTTCATCATTGCAGCAAAAGGCTCACCATTATTCTGTGCTTTTGGGAGACCCTGCTCATTTCATTATACGGCGCTCAGTCTGTGACTTCCTACTGCCTCCATCCCCCTCCTCACATCATGTCACTGCCCCTGTCACATGCAGCCCTGTCCACACTGACACATCACTCCTCTCCTGATGTACTCTGTGCTGCTGGGGGACCCTGCTCCTCCCACTATATAACTCTCAGTCTGTGGCTTCCTGCTGCCTCCATTCCCCTCCTCACATCATGTCACTGCCCCTGTCACATGCAGCCCTGTCCTCACTGACACATCACTCATCTCCTGATATACTCTGTGCTGCTGGGGGACCTTGCTCCTCCCACTATATAACTCTCAGTCTGTGACTTCCTACTGCCTCCATTCCTCTCCTCACCTCATGTCACTGCTCCTGTCACATGCAGCCCTGTCCTCACTGACACATCACTCATCTCCTGATATACTCTGTGCTGCTGGGGACACTACTCCTCCCACTATATAACTCCCAGTCTGTGGCTTCCTGCTGCCTCCATTCCCCTCCTCACATCATGTCACTGCCCCTGTCACATGTAGTCCTGTCCTCATTGACACATCACTCGGCTCCTGATATACTCTGTGCTGCTGGGGACCCTGCTCCTCCCACTATATAACTCTCAGTCTGTGGCTTCCTGCTGCCTCCATTTCCCTCCTCCCATCATGTCACTGCCCCTGTCACATGCAGCTCTGTCATCACTGACATATCACTCATCTCCTGATATACTCTGTGCTGCTTGGGGACCCTGCTCCTCCCACTATATAACTCTCAGTCTGTGGCTTCCTGCTGCCTCCATTCCCCTCCTCACATCATGTCACTGCCCCTGTCGCATGCAGCCCTGTCCTCACTGACACATCACTCATCTCCTGATATACTCTGTGCTGCTGGGGACCCTGCTCCTCCCACTATATAACTTTCAGTCTGTGGCTTTCTGCTGCCTCCATTCTCCTCCTCACATCATGTCACTGCCCCTGTCACATGCAGCCCTGTCCTCACTAATACATCACTCATCTCCTGATATACTCTGTGCTGCTGGGGACCCTGCTCCTCCCACTATATAACTCTCAGTCTGTGGCTTCCTGCTGCCTCCATTCCCCTCCTCACATCATGTCACTGCCCCTGTCGCATGCAGCCCTGTCCTCACTGACACATCACTCCTCTCCTGATATACTCTGTGCTGCTGGGGACCCTGCTCCTCCCACTATATAACTCTCAGTCTGTGGCTTCCTGCTGCCTCCATTCCCCTCCTCACATCATGTCACTGCCCCTGTCGCATGCAGCCCTGTCCTCACTGACACATCACTCATCTCCTGATATACTCTGTGCTGCTAGGGACTCTGCTCCTCCCACTATATAACACTCAGTCTGTGGCTTCCTGCTGCCTCCATTCCCCTCCTCACATTATGTCACTGCCCCTGTCACAAGCAGCCTTGTCCTCACTGACACATCACTTATCTCCTGATATACTCTGTGCTGCTGGGGGACCCTGCTCCTCCCACTATATAACTCTCAGTCTGTGGCTTCCTGCTGCCTCCATTCCCCTCCTCACATCATGTCACTGCCCCTGTCACATGCAGCCCTGTCCTCACTGACCCATCCCTCATCTCCTGATACACTCTGTGCTGCTTGGGGACCCTGCACCTCCCACTATATAACTCTCCGTCTGTTGCTTCCTGCTGCCTCCATTCCCCTCCTCACATCATGTCACTGCCCCTTCACATACAGCCCTGTCCTCACTGACACATCACTCATCTCCTGATATACTCTGTGCTGCTGGGGACCCTGCTCCTCCCACTATATAACTCTCAGTTTGTGGCTTCCTGCTGCATCCATTTCCCTCCTCCCATCATGTCACTGCCCCTGTCGCATGCAGCCCTGTCCTCACTGACACATCACTCATCTCCTGATATACTCTGTGCTGCTGGGGACCCTGCTCCTCCCACTATATAACTCTCAGTCTGTGGCTTCCTGCTGCCTCCATTCCCCTCCTCACATTATGTCACTGCCCTTGTCATAAGCAGCCCTGTCCTCACTGACACATCACTCATCTCCTGATATACTCTGTGCTGCTGGGGGCCCTGCTCCTCCCAATATGTAACAATCAGTCTGTGGCTTTCTGCTGCCTCCATTCCTTACATCATATCATTGCTCCTGCCATATACAGCCCTGTCGCAACCTAAGCCATATGAAGAGACAGATCACTGCGTAGGCATCTCCTGAAATAACATGTGCTGCTGTGAACATTTTAATTATATGATTTGCTATAAGTTGTTCTGCCCCCACTTACAAAGTACATACGGGCATGCAGAAGATGAAGACTGATTACAAGCCTGACCCTAGTCAGATGTCATTTACAGGGGCTTTACATTTTAAAAATTAATTTTGTTGAGTCAACGTCCCAATAATAGCAGTTTGTCAGATTCCCGGGATCACCTCCAGCATCTAGCATACAGCTGCAGCTGGCACTTATAGCTGGGGCATCTGCCAGACAACTTCTGCTCATCCTCAGCAGGAAAGGTCTAACACTATCATAATTCAGCAGACCGTCTTTTTAAGTGGAAACCACCTTTTATTATCTGTTCACGAATGTTTCATAAACAACAATCCTGCTGGTAAAGAATACAGGAATATGTTCATCAACATCTCAATAATTCATTTCATTTTATTGTATGTGAACTTTGCTCTGGGATAGTGTCCTTTATTCAGGCTGGTGCCGGTCTTACGATTTGCTTATTATTATTATTATTATTATTATTATTATTGGTAGTGTGGCTGCTGGTCCCACATTTCGGGTCGTTGTGTGCCTGCACGGGGTTGCAGAGAGGCTGCATGATCCATGTCCCACACCTGTGGTGATCTCCAAAGTGTGTGTATTGCAAATGCAGGTTCCGTGTTCCACCCCGAGTCTCAGTTTGTATAGTGGTTGTAGAATGGCTGCAACATCTATGTTTCAGGCCTTTATCTCGGCAATGGTTGTAGAACAAATGCAGGTTCTTTGTTCCTGCCCTCAGTTTGTATAGTGGTTGTAGAGGCATTGCAGGACCCACGTTCCCACATGTGACTGTCTGGACAGTTTTTGTAGAGCAGATGCAGGTCCAATGTTCTGGAATGGCTACAGATCATCTGTTCCAGAACCCATTTCTCTGTTTTTGTAGGTGTCCTAACTTTCCTTTCCAATCTTACCTTCTGTCTAGTGGTTGTAGAATGGGTACTGGTTCCACGTTCCAGTCCAGTGGTGTTAGTATGGCTGCAGAACCCACATTTCAGGCCTTTGTATATTAATTGTAACAGGGCTGCAGGATCCCCGTTCCTGCCCTGTGTTTATCGCCATAGCGGTTCTAGAGCAGATGCAAGTTCTATCTTCCAGAATGGCTGCAGATGACCTGTTCCAGAACCCTTGTTACTGTTTGAACAGAGGTTCTAAGTTCTTGCTTTCAATGACCAAGCTTACTGCCTGCCCAGTGGTTGTTTTAGGGCTGCAGGACCTACATTTCCAGCCAGTGTCTGACAGCACAGTGGATGTTGATTGACTGCAGGATCTATGTTCCAGGTTCTAGAGCAGATGCAACTCCTACGTTCCAGAATGGCTGCAGCTGATATGTTCCAGGCCCCATGTCTCTGTTTGCACAGTGGTTGCAGAGGTTACATGTTCCAGACTCTTTTACCTCTGTATGCTCAGTGGTCCCTACTTCCATTCCCAGTCTTCTTGTCTGGCCAGTGGTTGTACACCCTCCTTTTTTGGCTGCAGGTCCCTCAGCCTTGTACATTGTGGGCAGGTATTGTCTGCTCTGGTATGCTCTCTCTCTCGTTCCCAGAGATAATTAAAATTCCTCCCCCAAGAAAAACTTCTGCTTTAAGGTCACAGGACTGGAGTCTGAGGCAAATGAATGGTCTTGGCACCAGGAGTTCATGGTTTGCACATTTCTGCTCAGATCAAAGACAAACCACAAGAGATTCATTCTTTCCATCCATCGCAAAGAAACGTAAACTGAGATAACTCGGGGAGACTGATCACAGCGACTGGGACATAAAATAGGAATCTGGCACTGTTTCCTCAGCCTTGTGTTCTTTATGGGATTATAGAGAGATTAATGTATAATAAATATTGTCATGCTTGAGGGATATTTTCTGGGGATAAATATACAGACGTTCGCAGAACCATCTGTTAGGAGCTGGACTTGTGTTTCTGCTTTATCGAATCAAGGCTGTCAGATAGGCCTGCAGGGCCCAGGACGTGCTTCGCTCCCAGCCCGGGACGCCTTCCAGAAGTGTTTTTTTCCGAAAGTACACTCAGCAGTTTTTCTTCCCTGTCCTCCGAGCTGGGAAACACAAAGCACCACACCTTAAAATGTTCCATTCTTTCTGGAAACTGGGCAGTTTCCACTGTGATCCCGGCCGACCCTTGGTAAAAACAACAGGTAACATTGTTATTCCAAGCGCGGTGTCTGATGACGACAGGTGTAGCTATCGGGAAAGCTTCTGGATTTGTCTCGTTGCCGAATGGGCCGCCCATCATTCAAAGTGTATTTCTAACCCCAAATCTTTGCCGTAATAATTTAGCCTCGTTCTTTTAATGCGCTGAAAGCATAATGGAAATCCTGGATAGATTCTTACCAGCAACCTTCCCAAATATGGCTAAAAAAAAACTGGGGGCTTATTCAATATTTATCTGGGGTTTTCCCCAACAATTAACCCATTACGTGTACAGATGTGCGCTCACTAGCCTATTCTCAAATTGGGCCAAATAGCCCCATTTGGGGTGCCAGATGATGTGCGACTAAAGCACACCATGCGTCTGCCCTGGGGCAAACACAGGATTCCTGGAGGGCAGTTTCTAAAAGTTTGATTTTAGAGCAATTGCCGCCAACCCATGAAAGATATAATTAGCATGTAACAAGCTATAGACTTCCCCAAGCACACTGCAGTGTATGCAGGGGGGCCATCAGAAATTTTGGGGCCCAGGACTGATAAAATAGACAGGGCCCCTCCCTCCCCCCAAAAAAATATTCTGCCACGCCATTCCACCCCTATGTGATGTCATACAATGTGACGTTACACGTAGGTGGAGTGTTGCGGACCTACAGGAACGGTTCACAGAGAGCTGATATGCAGATGAGGCTTGTTTTAGGAAGTTTTCCCTGCACATCAGCCCACTGTTGATTCACAGCCTGGTGCAGCTGTACAGGTATTGGCGGTAGGAGCCAGGGGAGGGTCCCCTTCTCTGTCCCCCCCCCCCCCGATGGCTGTCCTGAGTGTATGTAATACAGTACTTCAGACATATGCAGGCCCAATGATCAGAGCTGTTTCTAGATAATTTGTCTCCCAGTGCGAACACAAAAAAATACCCCTCACCACCACCTATTCATGGGAAGGAGAAAAGGGGTGTGGTCTAGCAGCAAATGGGTGTGGTCTTACAGAAAAATACTACCTTACACCATATTATGCCCCAGACAGTAATGCCCCTAGCACCATATTATATCACACGAGTGGTCTTCTGTATGCCGGCGGCCGGGCTCCCGACGTCCAGCATCCCGGCGCCGGAATCCCGACCGCCGGCATACCGACATTTATTCTCCCTCTTAGGGGTCCACGACCCCCCTGGAGGGAGAATAAATAGCGTGGCGCACGTAGCGCGCCACCGTGCCCGCAGCAAGCCCGCAAGGGGCTCATTTGTGCTCGCCCAGCTGTCGGTATGCCGCCAGTCTGGATTCCGGCGCCGGTATGCTGGTCGCCGGGAGCCCGGCCGCCGGCATACACTACTACTACACCCTATCACACACAGTAATGCCCCTTGCACCGAAGAATGTCCTGCACAGTGATGCCCCTTGCATCTTGCCTCACTGCATGCGCCTTAAAATTGGCACTGTGCCTGCTCATTGTCAGGGGTTGTTTCATGCTGCTGCTAGCCTGCTCCCTCCGTTGCCAACACCACCACCGCATTCCTGGCACTGCTGTGTGGTTGCGTGCCTCCTCCCTCCGGGCTCTGTTTATTGAATGTCCCAAAATATCCGCCACCTTCTCTAGTATACTTCAAAACTGTCCTCTCTCAGGCGGTGGCCATTTTGGGAGGGACGTTTTCACAGTATCCTATGCTGAAGGCTAGACCGCATAGAATACTGCACACAGTGGCCGGGGGGTGGTTCCACATGTGATTGCATGGCTGGGCCCAGCCCTAGAGACAGCACGGCCAATGATCACGGTAAGCCACTTACCAGATCCTCTCTCTAGTGCAATGACTGAGCGCTCAGATACACAAACACACAGACACAACTGACTTGGTGGGAAAATCTGCTAGCACTGGGCATGTAGTGGCTGCAGGCCAAACTGAGGGTCTGTCCAGGCAACGGAATCCCACCTGCATTTGCCTTTGCTGCCACACAGTTTTGTACGAGTTATGCATCTTAGGTCCTAATTCAGATCTGATCTCAGCAGCAAATTTGTTAGCTAATGGGAAAAACCATGTGCACTGCAGGGGGGGCAGATATAACATGTGCAGAGAGAGTTAGATTTTGGGTGGGGTGTGTTCAACCTGAAATCTAAATTGCAGTGTAAAAATAAAGCAGCCAGTATTTACCCTGCACAGAAACAAAATAACCCACCCAAATCTAACTCCTCTGCACATGTTATATCTGCCTCCCCTGCAGTGCACATGGTTTTGTCCATTGGGTAACACATTTGCTGCTGCGATCAGATCTGAATTAGGCCCATAGTCCCATCACTAAAAGTACAGTGCACGAGTAACCTGGATTTCATGCAACAGCCGATGCATGGGAGAAAATGCAAAACAAAGAGAACCATTACAAGTGAGGCGCACCATGTATCCCGCCGCGCAGCGTTGTACTTAATCTGCAACTTTATACCAACTCCATTGTGACAAAAACACTAATCCTCACCTCCCAGTAGCAGTACACTATAAGGATGCCACACACTTCCTAAATGAAGAACTAGATATGAAACTCTGAGGATCACTATCCGTGGGTGAATGTATACAAATCTGTAATTGTTCTGAGCTATGTAACAATGCTTGCCGAGACAGCGCTCTGGAAATATACGGGTTGTAGGGCAGACACCTGAATGTCACACCATGCCGCCTGTTTCATATCTCACAATGGGAGCAGTAGGATTTGCCTGCACACGTAATACTGACGCCGGGATCCCGATTTGTAATAAGCCGACAGGGGTGAATATCTGGTGTTCACCCCTCTCCCAAACCCCCTAACTCTGACCCCCCCCCCCCCCCCCCCCGCAGCCTAACCCTATTCTCCCCGTTGGTTCCTAACCCTGGCCCCTTGTCCCCAATGCCTAAACCTCCCCGCCCCCCCCCCCACAGCCTAACCCTCCGAGGGAGGTGCCTAACCCCCCCCCCCCCTCCCCGCAGCCTATACCCCCAGGATGCAACCTAACCCCCCCCCACAGCCTAAACCTAACCTCCCCCGTCCCCGTGGCTTGGTCTCTCTTCATTCGGGATCCCGGTTGTCAGTATTCCGGCACCGGTGTAGTGTTCCCTTCTGGATGCCGGTGTCAGCATTTAGAATAGGGTCGTTATTCAGACGTCTGTATTCTGACTGCCGGGATCCTGACTGCTTCCCGTGCACAGAAACAGCCAAAATTGTTCTCTCCTCTACTTTGGGTTTATTTATATGTATCAACCCCACAAAATATAATCTAGTTTATGAATTAATGCACAGAAGTAGATGCGTACCTGAAGCTAGAGCCATTGGAAGGACAGCAATTAGTGGTTCCACTTTTACCGCCATTGTTACATGCCTGACAATGACATATAACCATAATTTCTAAGCTATCGATAGTATACTTGAGAACTGCCGCTGAGTCAGTGTTTCTCCCTGTAGTGTATTATATTACCAAACATCGGGAAACGTCTATCGGAAGGAAGCCATCGATGGTGGAAAGCATTGTAGGTCTGCAAGTAAATGCCCAAACCATCAACACAGGGCTGAAAACATTGATGGTTGCGAACCACTGGCCATTCCTCCCTCACGCTCCATAGAACCCTCCTCTTGCTCATGTCTCCGGCAGTAACTGCAGTCTGCACTTTATTCACCCACGTCTGTCAGTACAAGCTCACAGTGATGCACATGGCGGCAACATGGCTTTTGTACCTCTCATGTTGCGTCTGCTTCATAAGTGACCCCCAGCCAGAGCCGGCCCTAACCAATATGATGCCCTAGGCAAGATTTTGGCTGGTGCCCCCTAGCACCGCCGCTAGTTCTGCAGGAGATGCCTGGCATGAGTCAGCTGGCAGCTCTGCTAACGTCGGTCACCTTTTGTTTATGAAAATACATCATAATATTTGCATTACTATGTGGCTAGGATGCACAAGCAGCTTCTGCTGATTAAAATGATATGCAGCATGCCTATATTCTGTGTGCGACTGCGGCTGTATCTGCATATGAAATGCTACATTACAGTGATTTACAGGACTACACTGCAACGTAGCATTACGTATGCAGATACAGCTGCAGTCACACACAGAATATAGGCATGCCGCATATCATTTTAATCAGCAGAAGCTGCTGGTGCCCCTAAGCATACCAAATGTCCTAGGCATTTGCCTAGTTTGCCTATGCCTAAGGCCGGCTCTGCCCCCAGCGACCAACACCTGATTGTCACAGTAAGCAGGGCCGCAGCCCCATGCCCTCAGAAGCTTCTCCCTTTCATCTCCGTTCTAGAACAAACACAACAGACAGAAATGCCAGGCATTAAAGGAGTTAAATTGTTACTGGAAATGTCCTGTAACCTCAGTGCGCAGAGTGTATATTTTTGGAGTGTTTAGATGCTGGGACATCCCAGCGAAGCCCAGACAAAGTGCGCTCTGTGTACACAACAAGAGTCAGCTGGAATGAAGGCTCCCATTTACTGGAAGGAGCGGATTCTCTGTATTAGCTGATAGGGAACATTCTTTGTTGTCTTTTGTCCAGACCGCCGCTGACCCCGCTGCCGCTGGAGGTGTGAGAGGGAATAAGGGGCTTTCATCGTCGCCTAAAGAGAATTTAGGCAAATAATATGCGATCATGCAAACCACACTGGTAATGATGCGGCTAGTAAGAGTCACTTGTAATAATAATTTTATTTATATATAATGCTTTTCTCCAATAGGTCTCAGATACTATGAGCACAATACAGAGTTTTAGATTTGCATTAAATACAGAAACCATACACATAAAACAGGTGCGGCAGCCATCTTGGGCGCGCTACGTAGGTTACAATGTGCAAGATGAGCAATACATGGAAATAAGCCATAGAGTACAAGGGTAAAATAGAAAGCTACTGACAGGATACTCGCTGTATAAATAGTTCCACGTGTTGCTCATCCTGCCTGTGAAAGTACCAGGCGAAGCAGCCACCCAGGGCGCACTACATAGGTTTCGGTGGGCAGTGTTCACTGGCAGTGCCGGTTGTAATAGACACTGGTGATCTCAGAAAGATTTTGTGTGCTTTCCAGACAGCTTGGTGGCATTGGTCTTGGTGGCTGCCTTGCTGACACAGGGTTTCTGTAGATGGGCCCAGCATTAGCAGTACCCGACATCAGTGTTATTCAATTACTAGGTGTGCTGGCTGGTGGCATGGTTGCCTTTGGTTTATCCTGGGCTACTTCTCATTGCTGAGGAGCATAACTAGTGATAAGTGCCCAGAAACCTGACGTTCCTCATCACCTCTATCCAGGATGATTTTGGAACTTGTTTCAGGGAGCTTATCTTTTCCCTCTTGCTCCAATCAGCAGCTGCCCTGTTGAAGTCTTAACAGGTACACTTTCATCACTAATAGTAGCAGCGAAGGTTACATAGAAACATAGAATTTGACGGCAGATAAGAACCACTTGGCCCATCTAGTCTGCCCCTTTTTTAACCATATTTTTATCTCAATACTTATTTTATCCTTATTTCTTTGTAAGGATATCCTTATGTCTATCCCATGTATGTTTAAATTGCTCTATTGTCTTAGCCTCTACCACCTCTGATGGGAGGCTATTCCACTTATCCACTACCCTTTCTGTGAAGTAATTTTTCCTTAAATTTCCCGCTCCCAGATTCCGTTCCAGCAGTGAACACGCGCCCTTTGAAGAGTGGAGGGATCCAAATAGATCCCTCTTTGTACTCCACACCATATTCCGATAGGTAGGATCAGGCTAATTCCATCAGGAGTCAAGCTCCAAAAATTGTTAGCTTTTGGACCTTGATAAATAGCACAACTGCGATGTCGCCATACATTGTATGGGGCTTTAGGTGCGCTGTTATTCTGGGACACTAACTTAATTATTAGGGTTGTTAGTTACTGTAGAATAGCGTTCCGCAAACATCAACTAGAGATGTGCTGGTTCGGATTTACTCGGTTCTTAACACCAAAATAAACGAGAGTTAGGATTTATCCAGATTTTTCTTACTGGCTATCCAAAACATGTGACATCTGAGAGCCAATAAGATGCCGTTTTGAGATCCGGGTAAATCCGAACCCGCGCATCTCTAACAGAAACTATTATTTGGCATATAGGCCTTTTAAAGACTGTGAGGAATACTGCCACTGGTACCTGTGGTAACGGAAGGGCGTTTAGGTGCAGCCTAGCTCTTCTGAAGCCCCTGGGAACTGTGGCATTCCGGAATGCGGGGGGTGTCACAACCCCTTTACGTGCGTGGCAGCTCAGTGTAGTGACTTGTGTAATATCTGTGATAATTTACACTACTGAGTGCATGGTTACACGTCATTTTCTTAATCAGCAGTGATGAATCAGAGTTCGCTGCTTATACAGATAGTTACAGGAGCTTATATACACACGCTGGCTCCAATTATAGGTGGTATCACAGACACTAAATTAGCAGTGATCCCAAAATATACAGCTTAGCCCACGATGCCAGTGTAACGCCCTGTACTGGTTATATTCTGCGGCTTCCTGTTCCCCAAGCCTCACCAACTCCTTCCCACCCAGGCCACAGAGGCTCTTATTGTGCCCGTCATAGCAGCTACTCACCCAGCATCCTTTGATGTGAGTCTGTATAATGATTTGTATGACATTACATCATGATTTCAGTGTTGAATAACATAACAAGGTGCCTCTGATCCCTATTAAATGGACAGGCGGAATAATGGTTCAGCCCAACACGGCTGCAGAGTGTAGGCGATAATTGCACTTTAGTTGTGTCTGCCCCAGTACAATGCAATGAATTTGTTTTGGTGCATGGCACGCGTATTCAGACACAGGAGTGGATAAAAGAACATTCAGATTAGCATGTCTGCGGAACGACGTTGCTGTCATGTTCTGTACGGAGTTGTGTGAGGATTGGTTTCTGCGCCGTTTACAGTGCCAGGTTATCACTCTGCAAACTGCAAATCCCTCTAAACCATAATCCTTAGTCCCCTTACAAGCGTTACATGAAATATGGCACTGTGCGGGAGATGCCAGTGTGTAATCTCATAATGCTCAGCATGCCAGCGATTCCATTAACTGTAATTTGGAAATATTTCCAGCTTCAGTCTCTATATATTGTTCTCTGGTTATAGGACGGCTGCCAACATTTCCAATGATTTTATCCATTTAAATTCTAAAATATATTTTCCTTGGATGATCTATACGTAACCCCAAGAATGTGGCATACATGAGAATAAACGAGCAACGCCACTTACATATATTTTTAAACTAACAACCCCCTTCCCCCATTGGGTCTTCTTGCTCCAGCGTTGAGAACCCAGCCTTCTCTGGACAGTGGCACAGGGTGGGTAGGGGCGCCGTAGCTAGAGAGGGGAGTTAACGGCTGCGGGCGTTAGTCCTGAAATGAATCACTACTGGGGGGTAGAACCCCAAGCACGGGTCACGCCCTTCTCCTATAGGGGAAATACATTATAGGACAAGATAGGCTAGCATGTAAATCCTGTCCTGCTATTGTACCATTCAGCATCATTGTGTCTCTTACATGAGTCAGTAATAAGTTGTATGCTGAGCAATGTTTTCTGATGATTCACCGCCAATAATTAGCCTAGCAAATTAAACAAATGGCACGATTAACCCTTTAATTTTCCGCCATCCTATTAACATTCCATTGGTGTGCCAGGAGCACAAGTGGCACTTGCACATTTTTCAGACATTAATCGGTGTTAAAAAAAATATATATATATTAATAACTAATTGCTCAAGAAGAAGAGGAAGGATGTCAGCGCTCATTCTAAACAGGAAAAACCTCATATAACAGTCATATGGGTCAAAGGTTCTGGTTTATCTTATCATTAATGTTATAACTAATATGCCAGCCAAGTGTACTTGTTGGTACGGTCACCAATGGGGATGCCCAACAGGCAGAGGTTACTGGAAAATGGTCACTGCCCTGATATCAGATGAGCACGTTATTGTGCCACAAAAATGCTGCAGATTTTTATTGATTTCCCGTGACGTCCATATTTACTAGTAGATGGAGAGGTTGGCACTCACCTGGGTGTCTGTTTGCAACGTTTAGAGACATTCGATCACAGTCATTGTCATAACGCTACTTCCATCCACTGCAGCAGAGCTGGAGGTCTCTAGGACCTGCCATGGCTCTGCCAGGAGGTGTGACCTCCAACATGCGCTACTGCACATGCGTGGCTTCTCCGCAAGTCTTTTTCCTGTGCGTCCATGCTAAGAGAATTTGCCCTGATACCCTCCTTAGCACTTAAGCCATACTAGGCCCCAGGCACCCTGTTCCACTACCTCTTGTACTGTGGTGCGCACTGCTAACAAACACTAGGATGTATGCTCCGTTTTCACCTAGTGCACTACAGCGCTCAGCATATACTGGGCAGTACGGATGGTGTAATGGTTAGCATTACTGCATCACAGCACTGAGGTCATGGGTTCGATCTCCACCATGGCTCTAACTGTGTGGAGTTTGTATATTCTCCCCGTACTTGCGTGGGTTTCCTCTGGGTACTCTGGTTTCCTCCCACAATCCAAAAATATACTGGTAGGTTAACTGGCTCCCAACAAAACTAACCCTAGCGTGAATGTGTGTGCGTGTACATGTGATAGGGAATATAGATTATAAGCTCCACTGGTGCAGGGAATGATGAGAAGGCCAAATGTTCTCTGTAAAGCGCTGCAGAATGTGTGTGCACTATGGGGCTAGTTCAGTGAGGATAGCAAATTCTGCTAATCGGTCGCATGCTGGGGGCCGGCCATCGCAGGCCAAGGCCGCCCTGTATACTGGATACGGAGCGTTGCCGCCCCTCCCCCCCCCCCCCGCGCGACCGCCTCTGCCTGATTGGCAGGCTGAGGCAATTGCTTTTTCTGCACCCCCCCCCCCCCGCAAAAAAAGTGCAGGCGCATGCGCAGGACGGGGCAGGTAGTCGTTCCTTCTCTGCATACGCCTGCATCCTGATTTTGTTTGCACCAAGTTGTGAGGGTCGTTCCTGGACATTGAATGGGAGGTAACAGGGGAGGACGGGGGTTTAAAAAGATGTACAGTGATGTTACGTCTTATGGGAGTGCGGCTGAAAGCGGCTGCGTACAAAGACGCAGGAGCGCCATACTTGGATGCAGGAACTCCACCTGTCATAGGGCTGGCACGAGTTTCATAGATGCGTCCAACGTCACACCGAGAGTTATTTCAGTATCTACCGACGCTGACGCTGGGCTTTTCAGTACTTGCGCATTCGGACGCACAGATGTACGCCAGAGAAGGACTTCGGAGAATACCCAATACACCCCACTCTTTTGCCACAACTACAGTAGCTGGTTTATTTTGGCTGTTAAACTTAATTGAGCTATCAGACAGTGATGTGACAAGATCCTAATACAAAGGACTCGTCAGGACCTGACGCCTCCCCAGGACTGTGTGAATATGGGTGTCGGGCCGGGGGCTCATCACACAACACAGGGCAATTGATAAATGGTCTGTATGTCATGGAGCTGTTGCTGTGGTCGCAGCTTTTCCGGTGGTAGATACGCTTGTGTAATGTCCCTTCCATACTACACTGTACTTCTCTGCAGCAAATTCTGCCTGATCCACCAACACACAGGGAGTGGATTTGACTTGCTTTGCCCAACCCTGCCACAAAGCCCTTAATTGGAGAGCTTTTGTCTTGCGAGCCCGCTCCCTGCCCGCATTGCTACAGTCTCCAGGATTAACCGTTTCACTGTCCCACCCCGCATGGCATCAGCTTGTGGACTGACACGGGAGACTCTGCTGCCTGGGTTACACACCCAGATATTGTCTCCTGCTCCAAATGTCTCCCTATTTCCAAGCTGCTCGGAATTCTGCAGCGTGAACTCTAGTGATATAATTAAAACTCCAGATATAATAATCTTGTCTCTCATGGAGATAGAGACCAATATCTTTTAGAATATACTCCTTTATAATCCCATTACAGAATGCAACAGAACCCTCTTCAAGACTTGTACCGGAAATTTCTTGTTTGAATTTTGTCTAGTCTGTTGCCGTTGAGGAAGCACGTTTGGTGTAGTGGTTAGCATTACTGCCTCACAGCACTGAGGTCATGACTTCGGTGCCCAGTCATGATCTGTGTGGAGCTTTTATGTTCTCCCCATCTTTATTTGGGTTTCCCCCAGGTGCTCCTACATGCAGCATACTGGTACGACGCTATGCCATATGTGTGCACTATATTAAGAACTTTTGATAAATAAACTTTATAAATAACTTGTACTGTTTGAATTCACGGCCATTACATGGCGGAAGAGACTGGCAGATTAGGAGGCACAATACTCATTCCAGCCTTGTATTATCCACTGTGAGAGCGGAACCGTTTCACTAGGAGGCACGAGGCACGTCTTTGGAATGCAGCTTGACAATTCCCTAGGGAATGGTAACATCATTACAGCATGAGACTCGATGTAAAACAAAATAATTATTACCAAGTTATTTATATATCGCGTACATATATTCTGCATTTTACAGAGGATATGTCAGCCACTTACATAAGTCACTAGCTCCCTGTGCCAGCGGAGCTTGCAATCTATAGTCCCTTCCACATGGACACGTATACACACTAGGGTTATTTTTTTATCTGCAGCCTCTGAACCTAGCAGTATGTTTCTGTCATGTGGTAGGAAACCATAGTACGTGGAGAACATACAAACTCCACACAGACCACCCATGACCGGGAATTGAACTCATGACCTCAGTGCTTTGCTGCAGAAATGCTAGCCACTAAGGCAAGCCAACCATGTCTCCCCAAAATCTTCTGCAACTGTATATGTGTTCGTGTTTTATTAGAATGCTTTGAATGTTGGGAAGTATAAAACCTAAACTGTTTGTCACTATAAGGTGGATTAATTTTTTTCCTGGCCCTGCACTGAGCCTTTCTGTATAATGGGGCTTCAGCCCTAAGATGAAGAGTTAAGTTTCTATTTTTAATGAATTAAGGTAAGAGGGGAGGGTGTGCCGTGGAACAGAGGGCCCCTCCCTGCTCTTGTCTCGGAGTATTACCTGAGATGGATGGGTGCTCTCTGGGGCTTACATTGGTTGCCAGATGTGTGACATAACTGAATGCTGGCAGAGACCCTTGTTATCGCTGCTCTTGGCTACGACCACAGCCGACAGAGAGAACGTCGGCTTTGCTTCCTGACTCTCCTTTGGTAGACTGATGTGAACCTTTGGGTGTCCTTTAATATCATATCTATCTGACAATCTGGTTCCGGGTCTCACGTTCCCCATCAGTCAGGACTCATAAGCCGCAATCTGTGTTTTCCATTTTACTTGTGTCAATAGAAATGAGAATCACACAGTGCCGGTTGTAGAAAATGTTCCGTAACCCATAACAACCATTTAGATGTCAGCTCTGATTGGGTTGTGGCTGAGTAATGCAAGCTGATTGGTTGTTACTGGTGGCTGTTTCCATTATGTTCTCACTAAAGGGTTTCGGTATGACTAGTTTTAGACTTGATTTAATTGTGAGGTCACTGGAGGCAGAGGGGTGGAATAATGTACCCCTCCAAGAAGCACTTCATATACAGTATTATAAACCATGTAATGTGTACTGTCACCCCCTATGTTGGGCATGGCAGAAGCTTTGCAGGGCCCTATGTAGAAAATATTCTAATAATAATTTGTGTTCATTCTTGCACCCTGCACCTTTCAAAATCCTGTGCAGTTCCTCTTTCCTGCCTGGGGTGTCGCTCTCTGCTCTGGTGCTTCTCAGCACACACAGGTCTGTATCACAGCACTGAGTAACAGATCAGAGTATGCTGGGGGGATACTGGCAGGGTCGTTTGGTCAACATTGAAATAGGTATCATCCGGATCCCACGTGCACCAGTTCCTCGCTAGGCTCATCTTCTCAATCAGCATGGGCTCCATAGCGAACGATTAAGCGACCAAGTTGGCAATCACTTCAGCGACAAGCCCGCAATAATCCCATAATACGCTCATGCATCCACATAGCCACCCTCCTGTCACCTCCCAGTCATCGCCCCAAGGAACGCCAAATATATTTTCAATACATTTCACACACCGTGCAACTCAATTGCTACTGCGACTCTGTGCATACACATAGTGTAACACATGCCCATACCAGGTCTTAGGGGATTTCGCGCAGTGGGGGTCATTCAGGTGCAGACGCAAAGCGGCGGTTATATGCATACCAATCCATGTTTTCGCACTGCACATGCGTATGAGCCCCAGCGCGCACGCTTCGCAAGTGCAGTCGCAGCAAGATTTTAGTCACAGAGTGAGTGACAGGAAGTCAGCGTTTGGGGGTGGTAACGTGGAGTGGTGATGCAAACGTGGGTGTGGTCATGGCTGTTCAGTCTGCGTTTTCTGGGCCTGCATACATTAGTAGATGCTATCACACACCCTACTGGAGAGGTATGTGCCTCCCGGGAGAGCCGTTCAGCCTACGCCTCTGCAGAGGTACTCAGGCTTTGCATGGTGACCAGATGTGCGACGATGTTAGTGATGTTCTGCAGTCATGCGGCGCCTTACCCAAAAGATGCGAACGCGTTGGGTGTCCTTTTGCACGTGTTCGCTTCTGCCCATATTAGCATATCATTGAACAACCGCACCTGAATGACCTCCCATAGCAGCAGATCGCTTTTTTTTTTTAAATGTCACTTTTAAGTTGTTTGAGTTTTTTTGTTGTTTTTTTTATAACACCCAGTTTTCATTTCACATTTAATGGTTCTTAAATCTCCACTTTCCCGACTGCTCTGTATTAGGTTGGACTGTTTGTGTCACTTTGTGGATGACATAAATGCGTCACTGGCGATCGTGTATCGTCTGTTTATCGCTTTCCAAGTGCCATTGAAGTGTCTAATGTCTGACATCCTTATGGGCCACAATAAACTCGCTGCAGCAGTAAATCGCCCCGGATACATTTATTTGGTGCCTCTTCTCCTACGCACTGCCCCCTCCTCCTCTCCAGCAAAACATTGCTGCGCTGTTATTGACACAGTTGGGTGGACTGTACTTTATCCAGGGCGGGGACGGCACAGAACTCAGCCATCCAGTCCCCCCCCCCACCTTCCCCAGGTGTATGGGTCCGACATTCCCCGGTAATGCCCTGAGCCAGTGTTGTCTCATTCCTGTGACATGTAATCTCTATTGTACTGTTTTTAGAACACGCAGCCTCAGCTTGTTTGCTTTATTATTCGAGCAAATCAAGAACTATTTTTATTATCTTCATCTCCTCTGTCTTCCATCCCAAACAAACATTCTAAGAGTCATTTCAGGTCAGACTAGTACAATTGTCATATACGGAGAATTGCATCTGTTTCATAATTCACATCTTTTCTCCTTTAAAACCTTTACTACTACTATTAAAATGACAGCCTTTGCCCCCCCCCCACCCCCTTCCCCCTCTCTCATTGGGGGGCTGCTGCATGTAGACATTTTTTATCATTTTGGTAACATAAAACTGTACGATGAGAGAGACCTAAATCCTTGCCCCTAAAGGATGTTATGGTCTTGTTTCCAAATTACCATTACGCTGATCCTACATAGGGCCCCCAAATTTTAAAAATGAGGAACTGCCACCCCCCATGTGACTTGAAGTTCTTTCTGACCTCTTACTTCCTTATCGCTTTCAAATAGGGTAACACGGGTTTAGGAACCCATTCTCGGTGGTGCAGGAGTCTGAGTTATTGGGTAATAAGCATGGTATTTGTAGTGGAAAAGATGGGACTTTCCAGTGGACATCAAGACATTTGGGAACCTGATATCTGCAAGTGTTTTAGGATCCTGGGAGGAGACCAAACCACCTGTCAGAATCACGTAAGATCATATGTTTTTCCCATGTCCGTACTAGTGTCCTCCAGACACTCTGGTGTCCGTCCCTGGGCCAAACGCAGATGTACTTGTAAGGGGAAGCGGTTACAATTCCACCAGTCGGGTTCCCGGTGGCCAAATACTGATGCCGGCATACTGGCGAGACAGGCTATTCTCCCTCTGTGGGTGTTCACGACACCCATAGAGGGAGAATATAACCTCTTGCGAGCGCAGTGAGCCACCTTGCACGCAGCGCACGCACAACGACCCCGCAATGGGCTTTTTAGCGCTCACCCTGCTGATGGCATTCTGGCGGATGGGATACCGTCCGTCAGCAAATAGTATGTATCCCCTTGTAAGGCATAGTTGCCTACCCTCCCGCGGCTCCCATTTCAGTCATAAATCACCTGCTGCCCTGCTTTGTAGGTCACATCTCCCGGATTCTTCAGATTCTGCCAGGGGTGACACTAAGGAGTTTCTATGCAAGAACAGTGATTTGCTGCAGCTGCTCAGGAGTCACTGTTGATGACTCTCATTATCCCCCCCCCCTGTGTAACCCCTGACAGGAGAGAGAGACAGCAGCACATGATCACACACAGGGTCTTATCTGTGCTCTGTTTGTGCACTCATCCATAGTGTGCTGCTGGTAGCCAGCTGTTAAGGCATCACATTTATCATGTACTAGGTGCTTCATCGCGCCCTACGGGCGCTCTTCACACCGTCGCAAGGGGCTACGCCCCCTTAACCCTTACATGCCTATCTGGGGTTCAATATTTGTATTATATGGAGTATTACCTGCATTCCTTTGTTAGTGGTTAAATATTGCACAATGAAAGGGCGTGCGATGGTGAAGGAGGCGCAGCCCCTTGCGACGGCGTGAACAGCACCTGCAGGGCATGATGTACAGAATGTAGGGGGGGGGGGGCGGATGGGGGAGGGTGTCTGTAGATGCTGCGGGTGGAGGGGTGGGCCAGGACAGGGGCGACAGGGCCAGGACAGATATGACAGGGACAGGATAGGGGTGACAGGGCCAGGGTAGGGCCGGCAGGACCAGGACAGAGGTGACAGGGCCAGGATAGGGTTGACAGGGCAAGCACAGGGGTGACAGGGCCAGGATAGGGGTGACAGGGCCAGGATAAGGGTGACAGTGCAAGGCCAGGGGTGACAGGGCAAGGCCAGGGGTGACAGGGCCAGGATAGGGGTAACAGGGCCAGGATAAGGGTGACAGGGCCAGGATAAGGGTGACAGGGCCAGGATAAGGGTGACAGGGCAAGGCCAGGGGTGACAGGGACATGACAGAACACAGGGCACGGGAGAGATTGGTATTAGGGACAGAACAGTGGTGACAGACAGATGTGTCTTACCGGAATCACTGCTGCTGGCTGCTGCTGTTCCACTCCAACCTGTTGGGATCTGCTGCTGGTGGAGACTTGGCATGGCTGACTCTCTCAGGCTGGAGTCCTGTTTCCTCTGCCCATCCACATCCCCCCCCCCCCCCACTCCTCAGTCACATACCGCGGACCTTGCGCGGCTGCCGGGCACTGTGGTAAGGGGAGACTGGGAGTGACTGGTTAGCCCCCAGGAGACGCTGCGGCTGGAGGGAGGAGGGTGTCATAGCATGCACGCGGTGCGGACCTCGCGGCTGCCAGGCACTGTGGTAAGGGGAGACTGGGAGTGACTGGTTAGCCCCCAGGAGACGCTGCGGCTGGAGGGAGGAGGGGGTCGGAGCCTGCAAGCAGCGTGGACTTCTGCAGCGCTACCCGCTAGCTAAAGTGTGTGAAGGAGCTGGGTGCACCTCACTGCGGGTGGCAGCGCAGCAGCTAGCGGTGGGGTTGCCGGGGCTGGAGATAACAGGGGCAGTACGGAACCTGCACAGCATCAGGTGCCCCACAAAACTGCAGCTAAGAAGCGTGGAGTGTGCCAGAAAGTGACGCTCCTCCGTGCCAGAGAGCCCCTGCTGAGTATGTTGATATGGGGGGTCAAGCACACAGTGAGCCGGTGCCCGTCTGTCTGTACAGCATACCCCCTCACACACACCCATACCTCCCAACTGTCCCGATTTTCACGGGACAGTCCCATTTTGGGGGTTCTGTCCTGCTGTCCCACCAGCGGGCCGCAGTGTCCTGCGGTGTTGGGGGGGGGCAGTTGGGAAGCTCCTGTACTCGCTGTTCTGCTTAGCAGAGCAGCGGTGAATAGACTATTTAGTGGAGACAGAGGGAGAGGGGGCATCAGGGGGTATGGATTAAGGGGGGGGGGGGGGTCCGGCAGCAGAGCCGGATTAAGGGGGGGGGGGGGGCCCCACGGGGTACGTACCCCGGGCCCCACAGTTTTAGGGGGCCCCCCAGCTGGAGTAGCTCTATCCCAGCTCTGAAGCTCCCCCGTTCTGCCAGCAGCAGCATTGTGCTACAGTCAGCACACGCTGCTGCGTGTTGGCAGGTCTGTGGTGTTGCAGGGAGGCAGCAGCGTCCCTCCTTTCTTCTGCCTGTGCGGGTGTGTAGGGGGTAGCGACCACCTCCTCTGGATTTACCTCTAGCTGAGGGGCCAAAATCACATGTAAAAAAACATCAACAATTCCCGGAATTTGCATAAGGGGGCGTGGCCACGTGTCCGCGATTAGGCCACGCCCCCAAACCCACAGCAGGCACAGCAATGAGATAGGCCCCCCTGTCTCAAGTGCCCTGGACCCCCCGGACTCATAATCCACCCCTGGGGGCATGCCAGCAGCTCACAGAGCGCTGGGCATGCCCCCTCACTGACGAAAACGGGGGCGTGGCTCACGATCGTGGGTGCCCCCCCCGCGAAGCCACGCCCCTTTTAATTGGTCACGCCCCCTTTTCACCGTGCGTGTGTCCCTCCTTCTGCCTGAAGAAAGCTGGGAGGTATGCACCCCTGCCTGTGACATGCCCATACCATCTGCTTCTGCTCCTAGTCTATAGATTTGCCCAGATCTGTGACTCATTTGACTAACTCCGCCCAGTGTTGTGACTCCGCCCAGCATTAGCAAATGAAGCAGAAAGTCACAGATCTGGGCTATTATATAGGAGATATTGTGCTGAATAAGAATAAAATAAATATCACAGCGAATATATATTTGCAAATAAATCCCATACTGCAGACAGCAATGTTAGTATCAGTACTTGAAAAATTTCCCAAAATATGTTGTTACTAATGTTACATAGAAATATCGCGCAACAAAGAGCATTTAAGCATAGACACGCCCATTTGTGGAACTAGACACGCTTTTTGGGCAGAGTGTGCCGCGCTCCCTCAGCAGGCGGCATGCCGCGCTTCGCACGGCACATCCTACTGTAAATCTCCCTGATTCTAGTTTTCAAAAGAAGGCAAGTATGTTGTAAGGGCACGGAGGAGGCTTACTTAACTGTTCCAAGGGGTTGGGTATGTAATCCCAGTGGTCAGGGATGCCGGCGGTCACATGACCGACAGTGGCATCCCGACATTGTTTGGTGTAAGAATTCTACCCGTCCCCTACCCTAACCCTCCTGGGGTGGCAGCTATGGCTAACCCTTCGGGGGTGGCGGCTATGGCTAACCCTCGGGAGGGGTTTGGCTATGGCTAATCAACTCCCTAGTGCCTAGCCATAACCCCCCCCTAGTGCCTAGGGGCCAGATAACACGGAACCCAGTGCAGTGATGTCAACCGGCGATTAAATAAATATGGCGATGTGGTGATTGGCTCATCAGAATTATCATCGATTGCAGGAGGAAATCTCATCCAATCAGGTTTTTTAGCCAAAATGTGTTTTTTGTTTTTTTTCCAAGACCCAATGTGAATGTAACAGACAAATGTTAGTATACAGTCATTGGTTCTATTCATGATTGGTGTCAGCCTGAGTTCTGTTCACATCTGGTCAGCCTTATTTTCAGTGCCCTGTATTACAGTGCAATACGTTATTACTAAAAATGACTAATTCAGACTTTCAGATTACTTCGCAGCACTGACATCTGATTAAGAATTTGTTATGTTAAAGCTTCTTCTTTTTTTTTTTGCTCTCTCGTATGCGCCAGAGCGACACAATTCCTCTGCCAGCATACTCAGAACATTTCACTAGCCAAGGCTCCAACAACGTAATGAAAGAATTCTGGTTGCGTGATTGGAGCTGTGGGCGTATTTTTGTGTTCCTGATTAAGTTGAATGTCTCCAGTGGTGGGAGAAAAATAGCTGCAGATTACAGAACATACGGTCCGGTGCCGTCACATGCCGAGCCAGAGGGGATAGCGTCAGGATCGCTGAACATTTCTGCTTTAAAGAGACAGTCATTCATGTATGCAACATACTAAAAGAGAAAGTACAATCTCACACTACTGTAAATTGTGTAGTCTGATGTTTTATGGGTGACCAAAGACCATCTGCACTCACGGCAGCTCTAGAACTTCTACCAACGTAACCACACTAAGGGGTCTATTTACTAAGCCTTGGATCGAGATAAAGTACCAGCCAATCAGCTCCTGTCATTTTTCAAACACAGCCTGTGGCATGGCAGTTAGAAAGCTGATTGGCTGGTACTTTATCTCTCATCGGCTTCCTAACTGCCATGTCACAGGCTGTGTTTGAAAAATGACAGGAGCTGATTGGCTGGTACTTTTTCACTCCTTATGCGTCTCAGATTTATCTCCTGGTAAGGCTTAATACATTTGGGCCTATAGGTTGTCATTCCGAGTTGATCGCTAGTTGCTTTTGTTCGCTGTGTAGCGATGAGGCAAAAAAAGGCACTTCTGCGCATGCGGTGCAATGCGCACGCGCGAAGTACTATTACAACGAACTATGTACTTTCACACAAGGTCTAGCGAAGCTTTTCAGTCGCACTGCTGGCCGCAGAGTGATTGACAGGTAGTGGGCGTTTCTGGGTGTCAACTGAATGTTTTCAGGGAGTGTTCGGAAAAACCAGGCGTGCCAGGGAAAACGCAGGCGTGCCAGGGAAAACGCAGGCGTGGCTGGGCGAACGCAGGGCGTGTTTGTGACGTCAAAACAGGAACTGAACAGTCTGAAGTCATCGCAAGTGCTGGGAAGGTTTTGAGCTACTCTAAAACTGCACAAAAAAATTATGCTTCCGCTGTGCGATCCTTTTGTTCGCACTTCTGCTAAGCTAAAATTCACTCCCAGAGGGCAGCGGCATAGCATTTGCACGGCTGCTAAAAACAGCTAGCGAGCGATCAACTCGGAATGACCCCTATAGTCCGATCGTGGTGTGTATGCAGGTACGTTGCAGAAGCGTTAGCTGATGATTGGTTTATAACGCTCCTGCAATGGTCGGGATTCGTGAGTTTGCATCTTATGTGCGGTTTAATATTTGTTGGGCCGATCTCCCGATCCCGTAGAAGCCCGTACACACTGAGCTATTTCTAACATAGCGTACGGGGCTCGAGGGCACCTCACGGGGGCTCAAACTGGAGACGCTCTACTTGGCAGAGTGGGAGCGTTTACCGGAGCGGCTGAATGATCACAAAAGTATGTACCCAGCTAAAGCATAATAACAGATCCGCGGTGTACTTGGATGCAGTTACACATAATAGTAATACTGTGCATGAACAGTCAGGGCTGGCGTGGATACAGGTGCTATATGTGTGAGTAAACAAGCAGCATCGTACTCAGATATAATTGGGTAGAACGGACCCTGTCTGTGGAAGCTCATGACTAGGGATACAGACATTTGTGAATCTTTCTCTCTTACAACCCAGGATGGGGAACAAGGTGCAGAAACTGTTCACAAAGTATTTCCTTGCCGATATTCACTCCTTACATTTTTCCTAGTAATATACTCCTTCTAATGGGATTGGCCAAGACTATACAGGATTAGCAGTACGATCAGCTATCCATGACGCTGAAAGTCCGTATTTATACTATCCCCCCTTCATTAGCACCAGGTTAGAGGGGATGCAGACATTATGTCGATACCACAGAATGTTGACTTGATCAGAGTCTTCTCAACAGCAGTGTAGGCCCCTGGGCAAAGCAATGCACTGGGGCCCCTACCCATCCTCCAGCGGTAGGGGTAGGGGGTACCATCTGCGGCAGCTTGGTAGGGGGTGTTCTATTTTTCGCTTATCATGTAGGACCTCGTGCAGTAATTTCTGCTAATTACTCCTTTACTGCACAGATGGTGGGAGATGGGGCAGGAGGGAGAACTGTAGAAGTGGGCATTGGGCTGAATGAAGGGACCTGGTACATGACTTCCAGGGTGGTAGAGGGTGTTTAATATTCAGGGGAGGGGTGGATAGTGCAGTCGGCTTAATATTCATCATTTTTCGGTGGGAGGTAGCTTGCTTGACTGTAGATATCTCCAGTTCCTGGAAATAGATTTCTTAGATTTCAATGGGAATCTTAGCTTTTCAGTAGGTGCTGGGGACTTGGGGATCAGAGTTCAGGAGCCAGAGCAATCCACCAAGGAAAATATAAAACTGCATACCAGGCATATGGAGCAGGGAGCAGCTGCTGGAAGAATGATATCTCTGGTTCCAGGCATAGTAGAGACAAGCTGCCAGTGTCCAACGAAAGGGGAGAGTTCCAGCTTTTACAGCAGGGGTGGGGAACCTCTGGCCCGCGGGCCGTATACGACCCGCAAAGCCGTTTGGTCCGGCCCACCAGCTTGTATCAGTGAGACATGCTGCCGCTCAGTCCGGCGGCAACGTGTCTCAGCTGTCAGAACAGGGAGGAGAGCGCGGCTGTCGAGTGGGAGCGGCGGCGTGTAGTACTGCAAACCAGCCGCCGGTCCGTGAGCCAATCAGAGCTCGCGGACCGGCAGCCAATCAGGAGCCACGGCTGCCGGTCCGCAAGCTCTGATTGGCTCTCGAACCGGCGGCTGGTTTGAAGTACTACACGCCGCCGCTCCCACCCGACAGCCGCGCTCTCCTCCGTGTCCCACGGTAAGCAGCACGGAGGGGAGGGGGGAGGGCATCTGTATACCTGGCACTGTGGGGGGCATTTGTATACCTGGCACTGTGGGGGCATCTGTATACTGTATACCTGGCACTGTGGGAGGCATTTGTATACCTGGCACTGTGGGGACATCTGTATACCTGGCACTGTGAGGGGCATTTGTATACCTGGCACTGTGAGGGGCATTTGTATACCTGGCACTGTGGGGGCATTTGTATACCTTGCACTGTGGGGGCATCTGTATAACTGGCACTGTGAGGGGCATTTGTATACCTGGCACTGTGGGGGCATCTGTATACCTGGCACTGTGGGGACATCTGTATACCTGGCACTGTGGGCGCATCTGTATACCTGGCACTGTGGGGACATCTGTATACCTGGCACTGTGAGGGGCATTTGTATACCTGGCATTTTGGGGGGCATCTGTATACCTGGCACTGTGGGGACATCTGTATACCTGGCACTGTGAGGGGCATTTGTATACCTGGCACTGTGAGGGGCATTTGTATACCTGGCACAGTGAGGGGCATTTGTATACCTGGCACTGTGGGGGCATTTGTATACCTGGCACTGTGGGGGCAATTGTGGATCTGGCACTGCACTATTGGGGGCATATGTGTATCACGTCCCATTTTAACTGGCCACACCCATTTTTTTGGCCTCTAAGGGACAGACCTACTGGAGGGCGGGGTAATTTTTTAAGTTGAGAATTTTAGTATGGCCCCTGAAGGATTTTATAAATATCCAAATGGTCCTCGGTAGAAAAAAGATTCCCCACCCCTGTTTTACAGTATACCCTCAGAAAAACTTCAAGGGCCTAATTCAGACCTGATCGCAGCAGCAAATTTGTTAGCTAATGGGCAAAACCATGTGCACTGCAGGGGGGGCAGATATAACATGGGCAGAGAGAGTTAGATTTGGGTGGGTTATTTTGTTTCTGTGCAGAGTAAATACTGGCTGCCTTATTTTTACACTGCAATTTAGATTTCAGTTTCAATACAACGCACCCAAATCTAACTCTCTCTGCACATGTTATATCTGCCCCCCCCCCCCTCCCCCCTTCCTGCAGTGCACATGGTTTTGCCCAACTGCTAACAAATTTGCTGCTGCGATCAGGTCTGAATTAGGCCCCAAGTCAGACAGAACCCGAGATTTCTGGCTGGGAAGAGCAATGAACAGGCTTGGATGGGGACCACTGCTTTGAAGTCGGATATCTCCTGATCCCCAGGGCTGGTTTTCAAAAATCTGGTACCCCTGGTAAAAGGGGACCCTCAGCTATCAGCCTAGGGGCTTTATACTCCTGGGGCCCCTGGGCAACTGCACATTGAGCCCATACAAAAAGACAGCCTTGGACGTTATATGTCGACATACTGCAAAGATTGGAGGGTTAAGGTTAGGCAATGGCAGTGGAGTGTTAAGGCCCCCACACACGGCACGATATAGCTGCCGATCTGGCGAATAGGAATGATGTAGTAGCTATATCGTTCTGTATGTGGGCATGATGTCGTCCACTGCGCACACCCGTGGGGCCTCCCGCCTGCCTCGCTGATCTTTCAACATGATCAAAAGATCAGCAATAAGGGCAGACCATTCCATGCAGCGCTATACAGAGGAGGGCCGGCATATCAGGCGGTTGGGCACCGGATCGCCCCTTGTGTGGGGACCGCCCGATATGTTGTCCCTTGGATGCTTCGTCGCATTGGCTGCACACTTTGCACCGTGTGTCGCCAGCCTCATGCTAAAACTATGGGAGGGCTATGGTTAGGCTGTAGGAGGGGAAGAGAGGTTAGGGTTAGGCTACATGAGGCTAGGTTTAGGCTACGTGAGGCTAGGGTTAGGCTCGGGAGGGGGGTTGAGGGTCAGGCACTGGGGGGGGGGGAGATAGGCTACCGGTGGGGAGGATATGGTTAGGCATTAGGGGATAGGTTGCAGGAGGGGTGGTTTTGGTTAGGCACTAGGGGAGGGTTAGGCTGTGGGAGGGTCCATTTTTTTTATATGTTATAGTACAGAGTGGATGTGAAGTCTTGAATTACATTTTATAAAAGCATTTAGAAAATAGTATAGGGTTATACACCTAGCATCTATACACCATGCGGCGTGAGACGTTCAACGTGGCTTTACGATCCGAGAGGAGAAACATACCTTGTGTTTATTTAAATTTTGCATCTTATGCATTGCAGGCCCACCAATACACCACTCACACAGTGTAGTGGAGGCGCCGGGCTGCATCTTTAACCGCACAGGAATTATTAAATGCGTAGAAAGTCGCAGGTGAAGCACAACGTGAGAAAAAGCCACAGGCGCTGCATTGCAGCACTTACACATATTCAGACTCAAGGCCTAATTCATGTGTGGATGGAACTGCACAGCCACAAGGAAGCTTCTGTGCAGTTCCAAGTCATTAAAATTCAAATGCAACAGGAGGTGCAAAATCTGAGGCTGCTTTGCGATTCGCGTTGGTTCATACACCGGCCAGCCTGCATAAACTGAAGCTTACTCAACGCTGGCTGTAGGATCCAGCAAGTCTGCGTCCGACAACACAAACCCTGCACCCCCTCCCCCTCAGTTTTGAAAAACAGTGCCGGGTGCCTCACACTGCAACATGTCAATCATGATGCGGCTGACGGGGCAAATTGATCAGTTTTAATCCTGCAAAGTAGTTTTGTTCCAGTTGTTTTATTTATGTGAATTAGATGCACATATTGGGGGTCATTCCGAGTTGTTCACTCGTTGCCGATTTTTGCAACGGAGCGATTAAGGCGAAAATGTGCATGGTACGCAGTGCACATGCGCTAAGTATTTTAGCACAAAACTTAGTAGATTTACTCACGTCCAAACAAAGAATTTCCATTGTTAAAGTGATCGGTGAGTGATTGACAGGAAGTGGGTGTTTCTGGGCGGAAACTGACCGTTCTCTGGGAGTGTGCGGAAAAACGCAGGCGTGCCACGATAAAACACGGGAGTGTCTGGAGAAACGGGGGAGTGTCTGGCCGAACGCAGGGCGTGTTTGTGACGTCAAACCAGGAACGAAACAGGCTGAGCTGATCGCAGTGTAGGAGTAAGTCTCGAGCTACTCAGAAACTGCTAAGAATTTTCTATTCGCAATTCTGCTAATCTTTCATTCGCAATTCTGCTAAGCGAAGATACACTCCCAGAGGGCGGCGGCCTAGCGTGTGCAATGCTGCTAAAATCTGCTAGCGAGCGAACAACTCGGAATGACCCCCATTGAGCGAGAGGGACGCTCAGTGCAGCCAAGTCACCCTGGACCCGGCGCGACTTGAGCAGCAGTATAGGAGGACACATCTGTGCACCAGTGTGTTTAGCTCTAGCTGCAGGAGCTTTGCTACGTGGGAAAACCCTTTATAGATGTCAGTGACCAGAACAGATCTCTCCTCATCCTCCTCCCCAGTGCAGTAATTCTATTGTATCAGCGTAGATGTTCCGCCGTCCTCTTTTCCTCCTCTCTCACTGGTCATCATTCAGACGCTGATGGAAATGCCGGTTTAACTGAGGCCAATCTTGTTTTATTTAATTTTTTTTTCTACCCTTTCATTCTGTAAGAATTCTGACCTCATTCATGTGTTGCTCCACTCCCTCCTAAAACACATATTTGCTCGCTGAGTCACCCACATGTCCACACCCCACTTCATAAACATATGTATATAAATGTAGGGGAAGCGACACCAGATAAGTACATTGCTATGTTATAATGAAGGGTTTGCTGGGACATTGTCTCTCTGAAAGTGAGGTCTGTACTGGGATACTGTCGGACAGGTTTGTCCCGCTCCCCCGGATGCCGCTAGGAGCTGGCAAATCATTTCAGGGCATGATACTGATCATGTAGCATAAGGCAGCTCTGTGTAGTTGTAGCTAAGGATGAGATACATCCCAGCGGTGAATGGGGTGGGGGATATCATCATGAACCTTCCGTCCCAGGGGTGTAACCAGCAGTTGTATTGGGCAGCAATATATACTGACCGTTCCAGGGTTCCGCAACCTGCTCTTATCATCATGCGTAATAGAGTCCCGTTTGAGCTTTTAATTCCACTGTGATGTAACTGAAGTCCAATCAGGGGTGGACCATGCATGTCTCAGCATCCCCATTATTGTCTTCAGAAGGATTTTAATACATTAGAGACTGTAAAGAAGGGCAACTAAAATGGTGCATGGCCTACACCACACAACATACCCAGAAAGACTAAGGGGTATGTGAGACATCCTGCTGTAGCGCTGATCTCCCCTGTATGCTCGCGACTGTCCCCCATCTCCCTGCGGCTCTCCCCCCTCTCCTGCTCTAATCCCTCATCTCAGTCCGACATTTTTTTATGTCGGACTGAGATGGTCGAAAAGGGGGCCAAAACCGACACAAGCACGTGGATCGGCAGCTATTCCGCCGATCCACATGCTTTTCGACAAGTCGATTTCATTTTGGGATATATTGAATAGGTCGAATCACGATTTGACCTTAAAAAGTCGAAAACTGCCGTCTTTTCGACAGACGGCAGTTTTCGACTTCAATTGAATATACCCCTAAACATGTATAGTTTGGAGCAGAGAAGGGAAAGGGGGGACATGATAGAAACTTTCATACATACCAAGGGTTCTAATAAGGTACAGGAGGGAGACATTCTTCACAGGAAGAGAAATATTAGAACACGAGGACATGCACTGAGACTGGAGGTACATTCAGGGGAAATCTGAGGAAAGATGACTTCACAGAAAGGGTAGTGGATAAGTGGAATAGCCTCCCAGCAGAGGTGGTAGAGGCTAAGACAGTAGAGCAATTGGATAGACATAAGGATCTCCTTCCAAAGCACTAAGGCTCAAATAGGGGTTGAGGTAACGGGTGGTCTTTAGTATGCCGACTGTCGGGATCCCGGTGCACAGTATACCGACGCCGGAATCCCGACAGTCGACATACCGACACTTTTTCTCCCTCGTGGTGGTCCACGACACCCCTGGAGGGAGAATAAAATCGTGGCGTGCTCATTTGCGCTCGCCACGCTGTCGGTATGCCGGCGATCGGGCTCCCGGCGCCGGTATGCTGGTCGCCGGGAGTCCGGCCGCCGGCATACCATACTACGACCAAGGTAACAATATGGTTAAAAAAGGGGGCAGACTACAAGGTTCCAGTTACAGGTCCATCTCCCTGTTGAATGTGGATGTGCTGCTGTTTGCTAAGCTAATAGCTAACCGCATTAAATTGCTCCTTCCAAATGTAATTCATGCAGGCCAGGTGGGGGTTGATATACTTAGCCTCGGGGCGTCATACTCCGACTATTCTACAATCTACAGTCGCGGAGAAGGCATTGGACAGGGTAGATTGGGACTTCCTCATGGGAGTACTGGAACATCTGGATTTGGGACAGGTGGGACTTCAGAGAATCCGTGCCCTTTACGCTAATCCATCGGCCCACGTGCGTATCAATGGGGAACTTTCAGACCCGTTCCGCATTTCGAATGGCACTGGCCAGGGCTGCCCCTTGTCGCCATTGATATTAGTTCTCTGTATGGAGGCACTGGCGAGGGATATTGGACAAAATTCCTTGACTACGATTTCGAACCTTTCTAACTTTAAGGTTAATTTGTCCAAATCTGTGGCTCTGAATCTCACACCGGATCAGACTAGCCTATGGGTGCTCCAATCTACTTCTCCTTTCTCATAGCATCCCACGCAGATTAAATATCTTGGGGTCACCTTGAATATAGATATTTCTCAAAGCTTTTCCTCTACTGTTAACCAAGCTTCAGTCTGACCTCTCTGTCTGGGGTGCCAAGAGGATTTCTTGGGTGGGGCGGATCGGAGTCATTAAAATGAACGTCTTACCTAGAGTGCTTTACCTCCTCCAGACTTTGCCTATTGCTATACCTCGCGCATGGTTTGCTGCCCTTCAGCGGAAACTCAGGGACTACGTCTGGGCAGGTCGTAAACCACGGTTTAAGCATGACATATTGTTTCGACGGAAACACCAAGGTGGCCTTCAATTGCCACACTTTCTCACCACCAAGAAGTGCTTCTCACGAGAGTGATGGAATGGGGACGCAGAGTAGTCAGGAAGCAGTGGGTGGATATTGAAATGAACTCGCTCCCTTCCTTGCGTCCTGACCTTCCCTGGCTTCAAATTTTTACCCCAACTTCTCACCCTCTGGTAGACCTGACATTTGCATGCTGGGGACATCTATGGGCTCAACCTCTTCTCTTGCCCTACCCTTCTCCGCTTATGCCATTGTTTGGGAATCCTGTCTTCCCTCCGGGTACTTCTGATTTGTCATTTCAGATTTGGTGTCTTGTCATAGAGGTATCCACATGGTTGACCAGCTTTTGGATTCAACTGGTATTTGAGTTTTCCGACAGTCCAGGCCAACTGGACTATTTACCCAATCAGGAGATATGGAGGTACTTGCAGATTAAGCATTTCCTGATGTGCCTCCGCTCGACTGCCACTCATAGACAGACGTTCGGCCACTCCTTTTGAAAATGTATGTCTCTCCCAGTCCTATCCACGTCATGCTCTTTCTACCATCTATAAACTAATAATTGATCAGGCTTTTCCTTCTAGACCTAAATGCATAGGGGACTGAGAGAGAGATTTACATGGTTTGGTGGCAGAAGATGATTGGCTGGAAATATTCCACAATACGTTCGCTTACTCCTCGAATGTGTTAATGGTGGAAACTCACTACAAGGTACCCTCAAGATGGTATCGTTGTCCTAATCTGCCACCTAAAATGTACCCTGGGGTTCCAAACACTTGCTGGAGATGCATGACGGCAGTAGGAACTCTTTTTCATATCTGAAGGGACTGCCCTCTCCTTCTACCTTACTGGCGGAAAGTGGTAGAAACAGCCTCTCTCATTATGCATTTTGCCCTAGTTTCTGGTTGCTGAATATTTTGCGAAGACCTCAATCCTTATATAAAAAGACATTGCTCCGCCATATTCTTAGTGCCTCAAAGGCAGTCCACTAGAAATCTAGTGTTGTTCCTACTATGTCTGAATGGTGTCCGCACATAGAGAACTATATGGTTATTATGGATGACCTTATCTCCTCTTTAGCTATAAAAAAATAAGGCCTTCTCAGCCACTTGGTACCCATGGCTGTCATATAAGGAATCAGACCATTATAAATCACTCCGTTGAGAGGTATTGTGCTTTTCGGGGGGTTGTTTTGTTGTATCACCTATTATTTTTGTTTTCGGTCCATTTGATTTGAAGCTCTACTTCCGTCTCTTCCTTATCTCTTCCTCATCTCTTCTTACTTGTCTCCCTCTTTTTTTTTTTTTTTCTCTCTCGTTCTCTCTTTCCGCTCTCTGGGCCTAATTCAGACCTGATCGCTAGCAAGTGATTTTTGCAGATAGTCGCCGCCCATAGGGGAGTGTATTTTAGCTGTGCAAGTGTGCGAACGCATGTGTAACAGAGCTTTACAAACTGATCTTGTGCAGTCTCTGCGCAGCCCAGGACTTACTCAGCCGCTGCGATCACATCAGCCTGTCCGGGACAGGAATTGAAGTCAGGAACCCGCCCTGCAAACGCTTGGATACGCCTGCATTTTTCCAAACACTCCCAGAAAACGGTCAGTTGCCACCCACAAACGCCTTCTTCCTGTCAGTCTCCTTGCGATCGCCTGTACGAACGGATCTGTCGCACAAAGCCATCACTGAGCGGCGATCTGCTTTGGACCAGCCTTGGGCTCCAGTTTCCAGGGGTATCGTTGATCAAAGCCGGATGACAGTGGGCCTAATTCAGACCTGATCGCTAGGGTGCGTTTTTTGCATCCCTGCGATCAGGTAGTTGCCGCCTACAGGGGGAGGGGGTAGTCGCTATGCAGGGATGCGATTGCTTGTGCAGAGAGCTGCACAAACAAAAGTTTGTGCAGTCTTTGCACAGCCCAGGACTTACTCACTCACTGCGATGATCGGGTCCGGAGCTGACGTCAGGAACCCTCCCTCCAAACGCCTGGACACACCTGCATTTTCACGGACACTCCCTGGAAACGGTCAGTTGACTCCCACAAACGGCCTCTTCCTGTCAATCTTCTTGCGATCGCCTTCAGCGTCCATCCCATCGCAGTCCGGCACTCCCCGTTGCTGGCGCCTGCGCATTGCGGCGCCAGCGCATGCACACTTCAGACCTGATCGCTGCTGTGTGGAAATGCACAGCGGCAATCGAGGCTGAATGACCCCCAATGTTTGCAGAGTCATCAGGAGCATTTCTTGCACACGTCTGTTTCTACTCTTCACAAGGACTTACATTTTGTACCGGCTCCAGGTGGACTCCGGGACATCCTATATAACTATACCCCCTCTGCACAGTCTTCCTACCCGCACGCAGGAGGCCTGATGCTTGGCGACACGCAGCGCCATTGTTCACGCATTTCAGCAAATGTTTTTGCTAATTTGATTGCGAGAGAATGCCTAAAAACATCTGTGGCGCATGCAGGACACAGTGTACACACAATAGCGCTGCTGCAATCGAGGCGCACAATATCAGAGACGTCTTGAAAAGTGCCGGACGTTCCTGCTAGGACATTTGGGAACTGGCTTCTGTAATATCGCTTTGCATTGTGGAATGATGGCTCTGGAACGTCAGACACAAGTTATGATGTCCCGTTATGGCTCAGCATATAACCAATGTCAGTAACGTATACTGTCTCTGGTACGGAATCCCCACACACCGCTCTAGAACAGGACTGTTTTGTGCACACACACACAGCAGCGTGAGGCAATCTGGCAGTGATCAGCACATGCTGGGAGACACAGCGACCCTGCTCGGGTACATGTCACGCTGACACCTGAGAGTAAGACGTGTTTGTAAATACTGATGTCGTACTGAATAATGACACCCGGCCAGCAAGATGTCCTAGAACTCCACTTGGCTCTTTTGCTCATTTGTGGGTCAGAAATAATTTATGGGCTTCAGTGATTTGGAAGAATTAAAGGGAAATGCCCCAAATTTCTGCATTTCATGCTGCTGTTATTTTTCAGTCCGTGAACTTTTTGTATGTAAAAGGAAATATCAGCTGTTGGGGTCTATGTACTAAGGGGCTAATGGCTAATTCAGATCTGATCGTAGATGTGCCAGCATAGGGCTAGTCCGCCCCGCATGTCAGCCCCCGCCACCTTCACCCCCGCAAGGGTGCAAAAGCATTGTACAGTGGCAATGCTTTTGCACCGGGCGAGTAGCTCCCATCCTTGCGCAGCCTAGCTGCGCTGGAAGGAGGCATGCAGCCACTGTGGCCCACCCCCGCAACGGTCTGGTGACGCCTGAGTTGTCCGAACCGCGCCTTGTTAACGGTGTTCTAACACCATTGCCACGCCCCCTCCCGCCCCATGACCGCCTCTGCCTGTCAATCAGGCAGAGGCAATCACAGCCTTGAGATGCTGTTAGCATCTCAATGGGCTCCCGGGGTGCGCACGCACAGTGCGGCCACTGCGCTGCGCTCTCTGCAAAGGGCTTCAGACTGTGATCGCTGCCACTGCAGCGATCCAGTCTGAATTAGGCCCTAAGCCTTGGAGAGAGAGAAAGTGGGCGGAGATGAAGTGCCAACCAACCAACCAGCTCCTTACTGTCATTTTTCTAGCACAGCCTGTAATAATGCAGTTAGGAGCTGATTGGCTGGTAATACCAATTTCAAGGGATTGCTTTTATACATGACACAATAATGCAATAAGGGGGATATTTACCAGACTTTCTAAATTCTGTTCTGTAATTTACCTAATACATTTAATAAAATGATAGCTAGACAACGCTTCCTTTTGTAATCTAAAGACGGTTTGACAGATCTCACCTCCCCCACCCCCTTATAAATACTTACAAAGTGATGCGGGATCGGGCATTCGCGTTTATCACGGCATCGTGCGACCGAATTAACCTCTCCTAGTGTTTCTACTGATGATCAGTCATTACGCACCATTCCAGAGAGCCACGACCTGTAGTGGACTGCCCCAAACCTGGAGTGAAGCCACCATGTCTGCCGCACTCTGACGCACTTCTGCACGCTGCTTTGCGGAAACCTTAGTAATTAAACATTATTGTCAATGGGAAACGCTGTTTCTGCATTACACAAGAGCTTCTGCTCAGACCACATTTAAATTCACTCATCTTTTTTCCGTTTATAACAAATAAATTGAAGTCAGATGGAACCTTGTATAAGGGCCATTGTTTCCCATGGAAAGATGCCTCTGCATTGGATTAAGGCTGAGGACAGAGCTAGGATGGGAGAAAGTGGAGCGTGTTCCTCTTTCCTGATCATGATTCTCTCATCATCTTTAGTAAAATGGCGCATTCCTACATCTGAGCTGCTTTAGGGGTCTGTTTATTATGCTTTCGTTACCCTGTTACTCCCTTCTCTGAGGTAAAATGTTTTCACAGCTTTTTCGTATTTATCAACGGGGTTTCCGCGGAGGAATCTGAGATTACCCCGCAGCCCTGTATACTGGATAAAGGCCAGCATCGCGTACCTGCACTCAGGTATGGAGATTGCGATGTCGAGTTAATTTATGCTTGATAAAAGCATAACGTCACCTTGACCTTGTCCTCACTGGCAGCAGTCTTCAGAACAAAGTAGAGATGCGAAGGTTCGGATTTACTCGGTTCTTAACTACAAAATGAAAGCGAGTTCGGATTTGTCTGCTTCTTTTTTATTGGTTATCCAAAACATGTGATATCCGAGAGCCAGTTAGATGCCGTTTTGAGATCCTGGTACATCCGAACCCGTACATCTCTAGAACAAAGTTCTGTGCTTGCCCAACCGGCTCGTCACATACATTCACAGTACGGATTTGATATAAAATGTTACTGGACATGGGTGGCCCAACATAGAGGTTGCGGCATTTTTGTTTGGCCATGCGCAGGCTCTCTGGTCCATGCCGACATAAGACCGTATATCGGCAACATACAGACGCCTGTGCACTGTGGGGCTAATTCAGACCTGATCGTAGATGTGTGAAATTTAGCACAGCTACGATCAGGCACACTGACATGCGGGGGGGGGGGGACGCCCAACACAGGGCTAGTCAGCCCCGCAGGTCAGGCCCTACCCCGTCGCACAAGTACAAAAGCATTGCACAGCGGCGGTGCTTTTGTACTTGAAGAGTAACACCAGCTACTCGTCGCTGCCCGGGTCGCGCATTTCAGACCTGATCGCTGCTGTGCGAAAACGAATCAGCCCCTATGCTCCCAGCAAAGACACATTAGAACATTGCTGTGGGGGGGCAGATTTGTGTTGCACATCACAAGGCATGCGTGAAAGAGTACATTTATTAAACCATCTAAACAAAAAACGGTCAAGTGGAGATTTAACATACAGTAACCAATCGGATTCTGGTTATCATTTTATAGCATGTGCTAGATTCATTTTAGCTAGAATCCAATTGGTTACTGTGGGTAAAGTAGAAACTGAAAAACTAGTAGCAAAGAAGGAGAGTATAGGCCCTTTAAAGGACAAAAGGGGAGTCTTAATCAAAAATGATAATGACATAGCATACAAACTAAACAAGTGTTTTTCAACAGTATTTACCAGAGAGGACCAAATGCTGGGTCTAACACAAAATCTCAACAAAGATAATGGGGGTCATTCCGAGTTGTTCGCTCGCAAGCTGCTTTTAGCAGCTTTGCACACGCTAAGCCGCCGCCTACTGGGAGTGAATCTTAGCTTATCAAAATTGCGAACGAAAGATTAGCAGAATTGCGAATAGACACTTCTTAGCAGTTTCTGAGTAGCTTCAAACTTACTCGGCATCTGCGATCAGTTCAGTCAGTTTCGTTCCTGGTTTGACGTCACAAATACACCCAGCGTTCGCCCAGACACTCCTCCGTTTCTCCAGCCACTCCCGCGTTTTTCCCAGAAACGGTAGCGTTTTTTTGCACACACCCGTAAAACGTCCAGTTTCCGCCCAGAAACACCCACTTCCTGTCAATCACACTCCGATCACCAGAACGAAGAAAAAACCTCGTAATGCCGTGAGTAAAATTCCTAACTGCATAGCAAATTTACTTGGCGCAGTCGCACTGCGGACATTGCGCATGCGCATTAGCGACTAATCGCTCCGTTGCGAGAAAAAAATAACGAGCGAACAACTCGGAATGACCCCCAATGTTCCACTGCTAAATGCTTATTTATGTGAGGAGGTAGTCTGTGACCGATTAAAAAAGTTAAAGATTAATAAGTCACCTGGTCCCGATGGAATTCACCCGAGGGTTCTTAGCTGAACTAGCAAGACCTCTATTTTTGATCTTCATGGATTCGGTTAAATCGGGTATGGTTCCCAAAGACTGGCGTATAGCGGAGGTAGTGCCGATATTTAAAAAGGGTAGCAAAGCTGAACTATGTAATTATAGACCAGTTAGTCTTACATCTATAGTGGGGAAAGTATTGGAAGGTATTCTAAGGTATAGTATTCAAAAGTTCTTTGAAGCAAATAAGGTCATTAAAAGGAACCAACATGGATTTGTGAAGGACAGATCATGTCAGACCAACTTACTTGGCTTTTATGAAACAGTAAGTGCAAACCTGGATCAGGGTAAGGAGGTGGATATAATCTTTTTAGACTTTGCCAAAGCTTTCGACACTGTACCACACATGCGTCTTATCTACAAGCTACAAGAAATAGGGCTAGGGAGCACAATATGCACTTGGGTCAGTAATTGGTTATATAATAGGGAGCAGCGCGTTGTGGTCAATGGATCATTTTCAAATTGAACTAAAGTACTAAGTGGTGTGCCACAAGGGTCTGTACTTGGACCACTTTTGTTCAACATTTTCAGCAACGACCTAACAGTAGGTCTAGAGAGCATGGCATTAATTTTCGCAGACGATACCAAATTGTGTAAGGTTATAAATATGGAGGGGGATGCTGAGTCTCTTCAGAACGACTTAACTAAACTGGAAGCATGGGCAGCAAAATGGAGAATGAAATTCAACACAGACAAGTGTAAGGTAATGCACTGTGGGGGAAAGACCAAAAATAACACCTACATACTAAATGGGGTAATATTAGGGGATTCTGTACTGGAAAAAGACTTAAGGGTTCACATAGATAACAAATTAAGCAGCAGTACCCAAAGTAGGAGTACAGCAAAGAAGGCTAATAAGAAATTAGCATGCATAAAACGGGGAATTGATGCAAGGGACGAGAGTATTATACTCCCATTATATAAATCACTAGTGAGGCCTCATCTTGAATACTATGTGCAATTTTGGGCACCATATTACAAAAAGGATATCCTGGAGCTAGAAAAGGTTCAGAGGCGGGCGACCAAACTAATCAAGGGCATGGAGACGCTGGAATACGAGGAAAAGCTTGCAAGGCTAGGCATGTTTACATTGGAAAAGAGGAGACTAAGAGGGGACATGATCAACATCTACAAATATATAAGGGGTCAATACACAGAGCTTGGGAGGGACCTGTTTTCTATAAGATCATCACAGAGAACACGTGGTCGCTCGCTTAGGTTAGAGGAGAGGAGTTTCCGCACATTGAGGTTTTTTCACAGTAAGGACAATACGTGTTTGGAATTCCCTGCCTAAGAGAGTAGTAACTGTGGACTCAGTCAACACCTTTAAGAATGCGTTAGATAAATTCCTATTGGATAAAGATATTCAGGGTTATGGTGCGTAGGCACGCATTATAGGTAATATAACTAGTCCTAACATAAAAATAACTAGTCCTATAATAAAACTGCATAGGAGACCACAAATAGGTTTAACTCGATGGCCAATTGTCTTTTTTCAACCTTAGTTACTAAGTGTCCTCTTTGGAAGGTTTGATAAATATCTCCCTTAGTTTTCCCTAGAAATGTCTGTTGCTGTACTGTAGTAATGCTATTTCCTGGCATAAATTAATAAATACCTGAATGAATGCAGATGTACCCTAATATAATCCCGGGGGATGCTCTCTGCTATGGCATCCAGGATGATAGGTCGGCAGTGTCTATGTTGATAGTCAGTAGATGGACACCATATGGTCGACATGCATTCGGTAGACAGATAACAAGTCGACATGCATAAGAGGTCAACAGGTTCAAAAGGTTGACATGACCCTGGTTGACACAAGTTTTTTAGGGGGTGGTTAGATGTTTTCCTAAATTTTGCTTAATTTACTATCCACATGGACTACGATTTGGAATAGTAACTGCCCAAAGTGAGGCGAGCCCTCAAGGGGACACGTTTCAACTGATTGTCGTCACATATGGTGAAACGTTAAGAAAAAAATTACACCCAACAAACAACAAAAAAATTTTTTTTGCATTGGCTATTGTCGACTTTTTGACCCTGTCGACCACTTGCCCTGTTGACCTAATGCATGTCGATCATATGTAGTCTACCTAATGACTGTCTATCTAGACACTGTAGACCTTCTATACCACACCCCTCTGATATATAAACGTTGGGATTAGAGGAGTTACAGGGTAGTATAGTTTATGGGTTACATTTTCTGGATCATGCAAACATCTGAAATAATGAATGAATCTACATATTAGCAAGTGCAGGGTACTTGGAAGTTCGAGCCATCTACATCCGTAAGAGGTAATTTTGCGTTAGAGAGTTCTAGTAATCTTCTGGGCTACCATTACCATTCATGCAATAACTTGTTTACACGCTGGATCATATTGCCCTGTAGATTAGATGTTCTATCACATAGTCCTACAGAATAGATGCTGGATCACATAGTCCTACAGAATAGATGCTGGATCACATAATCCTACAGAATAGATGCTGGATCACATAGTCCTACAGAATAGATGCTGGATCACATAGTCCTGCAGATTAGATGCTGGATCACATAGTCTTGAAGATTCGATGCTGGATCACATAGTCCTGCAGATTAAATACTGGATCACATAGTCCTGCAGATTAGATGCTGGATCACATAGTATTGTAGATTAGATGCTGGATCACATAGTACTGCAGAATAGATGCTGGATCACATAATCCTACAGAATAGATGCTGGATCACATAATCCTACAGAATAGATGCTGGATCACATAGTCCTGCAGAATAGATTTTGTATCACATAGTATTGTAGATTAGATGCTGGATCACATAGACCTGCAGATTAGATGCTGGATCACATAGTCCTGCAGATTAGATGCTGGATCACATAGTCCTGCAGATTAGATGCTGGATCACTTAGTCCTGCAGATTCGATGCTGGATCAAATAGTCCTGCAGATTCAATACTGGATCACATAGTCCTGCAGATTAGATGCCAGATCACATAGTCCTACAGAACAGATGCTTTATCACATAGTATTGCAGATTAGATGCTGGATCACATAGTCCTGCAGATTAGATGCTGGATCACATAGTCCTGCAGATTCAATACTGGATCACATAGTATTGCAGATTAGATGCTGGATCACATAGTCCTGCAGATTAGATGCTGGATCACATAGTCCTGCAGAATAGATGCTGGATCACATAGTCCTGCAGAATAGATGCTGGATCACATAGTCCTGCAGAATAGATGCTGGATCACATAGCCCTGCAGAACAGATGCTGGATCACATAGTCCTGCAGATTCGATGCTGGATCACATAGTCCTGCAGATTCAATACTGGATCACATAGTCCAGCAGATTAGATGCTGGATCACATACTTTTGCAGATTAGATACTGGATCACATTGTCCTGCAGATTTGATACTGGATCCCAAAACTCCAACCTGCTCTAGAACTCTAGAGTCCACAAATAATCCAGTCCCCTGCAGATAAGGCTGGTTATTTAGAGGAATAGCTCTGCTGAACGATGAGAATTGATCATATGGATGTGCAATATATTTCATAATATGGACATAATCTTCTGTCATTTCAGTGCCCTTGGTGGGGCGTCGGCTCTCCTCATCCCCGCGTTCCCGAACGCTGGATGCCTCATAGATTACGTCCCTCAAGTCTGCCAATTGCTAACAAATAAGGTATGTACCATACAGCAGAGGTTCTCAAACGCATTTCTCAAGGCACCCCAACGGTCCAGGTTTTAGGTATATCCCTGATTTAGCACAGATGGTCAAATCAAATTGACTGAGGTTAAGGGGGTCATTCCGAGTTGATCGCTCGCTAGCTACTTTTTGCAGCGCTGCGATCAGATAGTCGCCGCCTATAGGGGAGTGTATTTTCGCTTTGCAAGTGTGCGATCGCATGTGCAGCCGAGCTCTGCAAAAACATATTGTGCAGTTTCTGAGTAGATCTGAACTTACTCAGCCGCTGCGATCATTTCAGCCTGTCTGGTCCCAGAATTGACGTCAGACACCGGCCCTGCAAACGCTTGGACACGCCTGCATTTTCCCAAACACTCCCAGAAAACGGTCAGTTGACACCCACAAACGCCTTCTTCCTGTCAATCTCCTTGCGATCAGCTGTGCGAATGGATTCTTCATTAAATCCATCGCTCAGCAACGATCCGCTTTGTACCCGTACGACGCGCCTGCGCATTGCGGTGCATGCGCAGTAGTGACCTGATCGCTGCGCTGCGAAAAAAGGCAGCATGCGAACAGGTCGGAATGACCCCCTAAGTCACTTGTGGCCAAATATGGATAAACTTAAAACCTGGACTGTTGGGGAGCCTTGAGAACATCTGCCATACATTCTCAATCTGGGGGCAAATATTACTAAAGGGCACAGATTACTTTCTGCAAGAGACAGATACATATCATTCTGTGTGCTTTATATTTAAAGGAGAAATTCACAAAAACATTTCATTCCTTCATCTGTTCTCCTGTTCTCTTACAAAGCAGTAACGTCAGAGCCCACAAGGGCTAAATTCAACCTATGCAGTAGGGATGTGATTGTCATTATTAAAGAGCCGCTATTGAAAACATATTTGTCTTTATTTAAAACCTTCTCCCACCCAGCCAGATAGTGTATGTTACTCACC